>NC_090390.1:48908152-49095652 GCF_036365525.1 Heterodontus francisci
TCACTCTACATCTAGTGGCCAAAGGGTATTAGCGTAGGACCCTGATTTAAATATTTTTAAATTGGGTGGGCGGTGAGTGGTAATTTCAAAAAAAATTAATCTACCGATTTTTCCACATGGACTATGATTGTCCCCATTGTATTACAATATGGTACCCAATTACAGCTGTTTAATATTTATATGTATAAGGTATTTACAGATATTGTACACATACATACCCTGCCAATTATTTTGCTCTTAGCAGTCCACCATTGTTGATTTGAATTTATTTCAGATGTTTAAATGCCACTGATATTGTTAGTGGCCTGTATGAATTGCATACCAGGCATTTTGTTAGTCTTTACAATTGGTGGAGAAAAAGCAGAATTTTGCTTCATGGCTGGCAATAACGGTTTGAGAGCTTTATACAGCACTGAGTGAATAGTTTGGGTGGGATCTTGCATTTTGCCATGTCATGCCTGCCGATGAGGCAAAAAAGTAGTGATTAGATGCAGCAGAATTTACATAAACTGAATATATGCCATTTTGACAGGCAAGTTAATTGTTCAGAAGCTTCTTGAAGTATCACTGGTGTTATGACAATGCTTTTTTTCTTTTAAATGTTTTTAAGGACTCATATTTAAATTGTGGAAATGGATTCATCTGGAAGTCTCAAGATATGCTGGACTTTGTTTTTTCACTGAGGTAATTGAAATGACACTTGACTGTGAAAACAAATACTGGAAGAATCAAAGAGTGCTAAAAAACAACCTTTACTGGAGATCACCTGCCTTAAGATAAATAAACAACAGGAACCCCTTGGACTAAGGGGAGATGTTTACAGGGAAGCCCATGTCAAGGTTTATGAAGGTCAGGAGGTTAACTTTCTGTTTGGGGTTTGGATATTGTGTTCAGTTCAGTTGGGGTATGAACTGTTTTTGAAGACAGTTGAAGATCAGCCTGCCAAGAAAAAAACACCCAACTCATCTCTTTCCTCTTGTTGCTGAAAAAATCCTGCGTATTCAGTGTGATAACCAAAACCCTTGATGCCTTGAGAAGCTGGAAAAAACCTGCCAGATTAATTCTTGATGCCACCTGAAAAGAACTCTCCAGAAAAGATCCCAGTGACCCGACTACATGTACTCAGATACCAGATCAAAAGGGACAACTGACATCATTCCATATCTTTTTTCTTTTCAAGAATGAGCAAGTATTTAACCAAAGTATTCTTTTTTGTTTTTTTTTTTGTAACAGAGTTCTGCAGAGAGAATTTCTTTATTCTTTTCAGTGTGTGTGTGAGCTTGTGTTTGGGGAATTTAAAAGAGGAACTTTCATATTTCAATCTGTTTGTTAATGCTTTACTTCGTTACTGGGTAAGTATTGTTTTTACAATAAACTGATAATTTTGTTGTTTATTAAAGAAACCTGGGTGGTGTATTTTGTTCTGGGATAAAGAGTAGAGTATATAATTGACATTATTGTTAACTGGGTAAACATTTAAAAAATATATGTTGTGACTTGTGGAGAAGTAGGACTAGAAAAGGCAGTACTCTCCTCCCACCTCGGTTGTAGCACTTGAGCTGTTTATATAGACTTCCAGTGTTATTTTCCAGTGGAATAATTTAAGGAAAATGTTACTGAAGGGCAATACTTGGGGTGTTTTAATGTTATATGTCTCTTCAAAGAGTGTAAAAAATAGTTCAGTTGATGCCTTCTTCCTGTGAGAGAACATTCTTGTTTGTGTCCATCAAAAACTGGAGCACAGAATTTTCCAACCTGCTTGAGTGATGTCTTTCGTTGGCTGTCATTACAGTGAGCAGTGATCACCATCCTTCTCGATTCTCAATGTTGCTGTCAGCGCAACCATGGCATTAAAAGGTTTAGTACCAGCCAGAGCTCAGGGCTCCAGGCCCTGCTGGTATTAAACTTTTCAATGGCATACTGCCAGGATCAGCAACCAGAACAAGGACGAATGCCAATCAAAACTCATTGTGATGCCAACCAGCCAAAGACAAAACCAGTGGATACTTCAACAAAGCAGTCTTTTTTTGGCTAAGAGACCTGAAATTGTCAGTCTCCAGCTGGCTGCTTTTGATGGATATAGATAGGAATATTTTCTCTTGAGAAACAGACCTTTAAATGATTTCTTACAAGCTTTCTGCGAGGATAACTTTACATCAAAAATTACGTCATGTTCCTTTTAAGTAAATAAGCCTTTCTCTGCACATTTAAAATCACTTACTAGAAGTGCTGTATTAGTTAGCTCTTTCACTATGGGAACAAATTATTAATCTTTCATAATTATCGATCCTTTTCTTAACATCTCTAAATATGACCTTCTCACTTTTTCCCCCAAATTCCTCCCCCTTTCCACCTCCCCTCGATTCCTGATAGTGGGAGAGGGCTCCATGGATGACCACAGATATCCAGTTTGATGTGGGTATAGGGGGAGCCATTCCTTTAAAATGACATCCTTGTTGCTTAGGTCCAGACAGATAGGCCCAAGTGGAAGCAGAGGTACAATGCATGCTGAAGGGCAGCTTAGATGTACCTAGTTAGGACAGCTGGAATTCGCAGATGGTCTTGATGACTAAACCTGGTGGGACGACTCAAACTTGCATAGACTCTAGAAAAGTCACTGTGGTAACGAAGGCAGACTCCTACCCAAATTCTCATTTAAAGGACTGAATGGACAGAGTGGGCAACACAATGTGTCTTAAAGAGTCTTAAATGTGTTGGAAGGATACTGTCAAATTCCTTTGACACCCCAAGGTAAGAAAAAATCAGCTTCTGTTACACCAGACATGGTTTTCCAGTGTCAAGTGATGCCACATAGGTTAAGGGGTACTCAAGAAACTTCTCAGAGAATAGTGAACCCAGTAGTGGTCAGTGCTCCTAGCTGTGCAGCTCACCTTGTTGAGGTGATGGACAATAGGGACACTTGGAAGGAAAACACAAAATAATTGGAAGACTCTGCTTGCAAATTGAAAATGGATTAATTGGAACAATCTTTTGAAAATTTAAAACCGAAATGTTCTGTTGGAACTTGTTGCTGTAGTCTAAACTTTTTTTTAAAAATGTGTATATCTTTAAATGTGTGAAAGAAAATGTTGGCGTTTTTTCAATTTGTATTTTTTTTTACCCATTGTAATGAAACACATTTCAGGAATGGTGTTTCATTCTGCTAGGAGCGGAGGTGTTATGGTCCTGTAGTTTTTTTTTCCGGGAAGATGCGGTTTGCCTTTAATGTTTGCAAAGGATCAGTTTTGCTTTAAGAACCAGCAAGTCTCAGGAGTAATAGGAAGGTGCATTTTCGTTGTCTTAGAAACAGCCATTTGGAAACTGCGATTTAAAGGGTGCATTCTCGTTACCATAGATATAGACACTGGGAGTGAGACTCATACGATACATTTGTTACAATTCAGTTTTGAACTGGCTTTTGGTTGAAGACAGTTTGTTCTAACAGAACACAGACACAGAGGACACAGCTGTGTTTAGCACACCTGAAAAAGAGCTCTCAGCCATTTAAAGTGAAGGAAGAGGATTTTAGTCTGTTTAATTATTATCTCTCAAAATTCTAAAAAAAAGTCAAGCCAAAACAGAAATCTCTGGTAATTTAAATTGAAGAAAGAGAAGTTAGACTGTGACAATCTTTTATCCATCAAAAACTCTAAAGTCAGCTTGTTCCATTGAAAGAGTTTGCAAGTCGTTAGTTGTTGAAATTCACTGTAGAAGGAAAGCAACATTCTGTGGGGAATTCAAGCAACATTAGACTGTAAATTTGCAAGGACTCTATTTTTTTCTATTTTAAATGTTGTTCATATCTTCATAGTGTTTAAGAATTTAGTTCTTCTAATTAAAGAGTTAATTTGGTGATTTAAAGGCACCTGGTTTGGTTATCCTCATTCAGGGGTTAATAGATGGTACAATTTGGCTGGGTCTTTCTTTAATTTGGGAAGTTTTAAATGATATGTGAGGTGATCTGCGGAGCGACGGGATTGAATTAGCAGTGCGTCTCTCCCACCACAATCAGAATCATATATTTTGATTGGGGGCTTTGACTGGAGCGGTCGGTCGTAACAATTTAAAGAAGAAAAGTGTAAGTTTATTAACCTTAAAAATCTAATTTGGTTAAACTACAAAAAATATGTGATATGATCATGCCAGCATGCATATGCGATAAACATACAGGTAGATAGAGACGGCAGAGGAGAAAGAATAAAGGGGGAAAGTTTGAAGCAAAAGCTGGAGTTCATTTACTATCCTTTGAGTTTGATGTGGAGTCTTTGATTGCAGGTAAATCTTGCCATTTCGTTGGGGCCCAGTGCATGCTTTCAAACCTGTTTCAAGGTAGCTGTCTTCTCTCTTGAGGTTTAAGTGGCTTCAGTGGATCTGGAAATTTGTGAGAGAGAGAGCCAGGGAGAGGCCTTCCTTCTCTTTGGTCTTCACATTGCAGTCTCTGTCTTCAAACTGTTCTGTGAACACAATTCAAAAGCCCTGGGCCAGCAGGTTGATCCTGTGACTAGTTGTTTTTTTAAAACTGCCTTGTGTTTTTGTGGATTCCATTGATCTTACCAGACACCTGCAAGGTGGGGGGGGGGGGGGGGTTGGTGGTGCGGGGGCTTGTGGGGGAGTGGAAATGGAATGCTGGCTTGTTACCCATTCAATGTCTGGTGATCAAGATTCATTTGGATTTATTGGATGAGGGAGCAGTCCCATTGTCTCTCCAGGCACTGTCTCTTAGCATACAAATGTTCCCAGCCACTGCTGTTATCTCTTTAAACAAGTCATCTTTTCAGTCCAGCAACAGTTTAAGATTTATGTTCATATATCGAAATTAATATGCCTCATTCTTGGCAAGTGGGGTCTTCATGCCACCTTCATCAGCAGAATGATTTTTAGAAGAGCATTTCATTAAAAAAGACTAGTGGGAAGAGTAAGAACAGGAAAACACACATTCACCTCTCTCATTCATTCTCATTCATTCAGAACTCCTGAAAATTTGTGACCACCTGGATTTTCTTGGTAACAGTGCTGCTTTAAACTGCACTTTTTGGGCATCCCAATAAACATCTGATATTTGGGGAAGTTTTTCAGTTTGCACATTTCCATGATTACTTAGGGTGTCTTTGTTCCTGTTGAGGTCTGCAGGGGGAAGGGTTAAATTTAATTATCCCTAAGTTGGAGTTCTGCTCAGGAGAGTCAGTGGTAGGTGAATCCATTCTAAACTCTCTTTCAGTGCTTTGATGAGTCATGCAAGGGCTTTTCACCTTAGGGGATGGTTGGTTCCCTTTTCTCCTGACTGTCTGGAAGGATTCTTTGCTATTCCCTTTGTCCTCTGGGAAATTCCTGCTTGCAGGCATTTGTCTGGATTCTACTGCACTCTCCTGTGGCACTTTGACTAGCTGAGGCATCACCCTCACGGTTTCTTTGTTTAGAGATACAGCACTGAAACAGGCCCTTCGGCTCACCGAGTCTGTGCCGACCATCAACCACCCATTTATACTAATCCTACACTAATCCCATATTCCTACCACATCCCCACATGTCCCTATATTTCCCTATCACCTACCTATACTAGGGGCAATTTATAATGGCCAATTTACCTACCAACCTGCAAGTCTTTTGGCTTGTGGGAGGAAACCGGAGCACCCAGAGGAAACCCACGAAGACACAGGGAGAACTTGCAAACTCCACACAGGCAGTACCCAGAATTGAACCCGGGTCGCTGGAGCTGTGAATCTGCAGTGCTAACCATTGTGCCACTGTGCCGCCCCAAACCCTCTTGAGGACTTTCTTTGTCTCTGCAGGTTTCTGTAAATTCTACTAGCAGCTCTGGTGGTGTGGGGGTCTAAGTTTTCAAACATTTCGGGGTTGGCTGACCAGACTGTAGGGGTTTCTATTTGGGATTCCTCTTGGGCTTCCTGTAACCTGCCCTCTTTGTCCCTTTTTCCCTATTCCTTTCTAACTTTTTGCCAGCCTTGTCCCCTGCTGGAGGGTCCTCCAAACACCAATACATGACTTATAAGTACAGATTTCACTGTAGGTTGGGGTTTTCCCTCAACCTGGCAAATGTGGCAACTCCTACACTATTCCACCATACCAGTCAAACTGTTGTCTTATGTGGGCTTTGGTTTTTCGTATACCGACATGTAGAGCCACTGTAATCTCACGAGCCATTCTTAATATTTCTCTCCAGTACCTCTGCGGCACCACTAACTGGTGAACCACTGTCCACTTCTTGCCCTCAGGTCTTTGAGGAGAACTCCACTTCCTCATCAGTACCTCAATGTTTAAATAATAGCAATCAGGGACTCCCTCTGCTTCAATTTCAGACTGGGCAGTCTGTGCTAACTCTCTCAATACTGGGTCAGCTCACTGAGCCTCAATGAGGGAAGATTCATTTAACTCATTCCCTGGATCTTCTAACTTTCCAAAGAAAGTCTTAGACAGACAGACGTCATGGTCATCTGCCTGCAGTGCCAATTCAGTCTCCTATGGGGAAGCTGGTTTGATCATGGCCCGATTCACTACATATTCAGGGAAACTGCAGGGGACCATCTCCTGCCTCAGCCCTGTTTCTCTGATGTCTTGTGGTCTCTCTTCCACTACTGGGGAAGCTACCACCTTCGCCCCCACAAGATCATTACCTCGGAGCAGATCAACCCCGTCCACAGCCAAACTAGGGAAAATCCAGACGGTCACTGCTCTCGAAACTAGGTCGCATTCTAAGTGCACCCAACATAAAGGTACAGGCGTACACTGCCCATTCTGGTGTTTACTGCACTCTCTGGGGGGAAGGTCAGGCCTTTTCCCAGTAAAAGTGATCTAGTGGCCCCTGTGTCCCTACGGATTACTCTGGGCTTGCTTGCCCCACTCGAGAGGTATGGGGTTACTCTCTCTTCAGACACAAATTCCTGATAATCTTCAGGAATCCTATTAAATTTTCCTGCACCTACAGCAGCATGCTTCCTGGGTCTTACTATTGCTGCAGTTAAAGCCACAGCTTGTTCTGCTGTACTTTCCATCAGGGTCTCTTCTCCTTCACTGAGCGGGTGTGTCTGACCTGCTTTAGTAACACTGGAAGCATACAGGACTCCGGGTCTCATTTCTGCTTACAGTACTATCCCTTTTGGCTGGAGGAGGCCCCCCTGTGTCTCCTGCTTTTCTTTCACTTCCCAGACTGCTTGGGTTTCTATCACCTTCCCATCCTTTGTCCTTTTCGGATTTGTGGGGGTGACAATGAAAGGGGAACCGACTTATCGATGAAAGCAAACTCCTCAGCCAGAACTGCAGCTTGCCGGGCTCTATGAACTTTTTGTTCCTCTACATGTGTCTTTATGGAGAGTGGGAGAGTGTTTTTAAATTCCTCGAGCAAAATTACCTCTCTGAGATTTTCATAGCTGGGCTGCACTTTAAGAGCCCTCAACCACGGTCAAAAATCAGCTGCTTACATCTCTCAAACTCCAGGTACGTTTGATCAGCTTGCTTCTTGAGGGTTCTAAACTTCTGGCGATAGGCTTCCGGTACTAGCTCCTATGCTCTGAGGATAGCAGTTTTTGTCAGTTCATAATTGGATGAACTCTTATCTGGCAATAGGGAATAAATCTCACAGGCTTTTCCTGTTAGCTTGCTTTGTAACAGCAGAGTCCAAGTTTCCGCTGGCCACTTTAAGTTTTTCAAAAGATAGAAAAAATGCTTCCATGTTTCCCTCATTGAATTTTGGAATCAATTGAGAAAATTTTAACAATTCTGTACCCAGCCCTGAATTACGGTCTTCCATATTGGCCATGCTTTCACTGGGGTTACTCTGTCATCCTCTAGTTAACTCAATCTGCCTCAGCTCTCTCTTACATTCCTTCTGGAAGGCTCTCTCTTTCTCTCTCTCCTCTCTTTTTCTTTCTCCTGTCTTTCTCTTTCCCTGTCTTCTAATTCAAGTTTCCTCTGTTCAAATTGTAGCTTTGCGAGCAATACCCTGTTGGAGTCTATTTCTAACCCTGTTTCTGCTTCTTCAGATTCAAGGGAAAAATAGTTGGCCACTCGTCTTAGGAGTTCAAACTTACTAGCCTTGGCACGGACAATGATCAAACACTGTTCAGCCATTTTTCTCAACTCCTCCATAGAAAGTGCTTTTAACTTATCCCAAGTAATTTCACCCTTGAGCTTTGGGAGCTATTGGCTTCAGTCACAGACATGTTGGTATTCCAGCACACACAACCAAAAGAACACCTGTACTGAAATCTTTTCTCTTTTTGATTGAGATCAATTTGACTTCCCACTTCCAATGTCTCATTTGTCTGTGGGTCGAATCCGGATGTTAGCCCAAAATTTCTGTTACAACCAGGTGAGAAAGGGGTCTAGGGTTTCCCTCTCAGCCTTTGCCTGGTTTGACCGTAACAGGGTTTCACCCTTCAAAACACTGAGTTTTAGCTTCCCCTCAGTGAATCCTTGTTTACTGCTCTCCAATTGTAGTGGCAAAGAAATCAACCAGACAGATTTTCTTAGATTTAAAGAAGAAAGGTGTAAGTTTATTAACCTTAAAACTCTAATTCGGTTAAATACGTGACACAACCATGCTAGCATGCATACGCAATAAACACACATACAGATAGAGATGTAGGAGGAGAAAGAATAAAGGGGAAAAGTTTGAAGCAATAGCTGGAGTTCACTTACTGTCTTTTGAGTTCAATGTAGAGTCTTTGATTGCAGTTAAATCTTGCCATTTCATTGGGGCCCAGTGTACGCTTTCAAACTTTTTTGATGTAGGAGTCCTCTCTTGAGGCTTCAGTGGATCTGGAAATTTGAGAGAGAGAGAGGGAGAGCCAGGGAGACACCTTCCTTCTCTTTTGTCTTCACGTTGCAGACTCTGTCTTCAAACTGCTCTGTGAACACAATTCAAAAACCCTGGGCCAGCAGGTTAGTGTGACTAGTTTTTTTTTAACCAACTCTCCTGCATTTTTGTGTTCATCTTAGCAGACACCCGCAAGGGGGGTGGGTGGGGGGGGGAGGTGTTGGTGGGAGGGGTGAATGGAATGCTAGTTTGTTACCCATTTAATGTCTGATGATCAAGATCCATTTGGGTTCATTAGATCAGGGAGCAGTTCCATTGTCTTTCCAGGCAACTGTCTCTCAGCATGCAAATGTTCCCAGCCATTTCTGTTATCTCTTTAAGCAAGTCATCTTTTCAGTACAGCAACAGTTTAAAATTGATGTTCATATGATGAAATTAATATGCTTCATTCTTGGCGGGTGGGGTCTTCATGACAACATTAAAGTAAGAGATAAAACACTCATTGAGGGTAAGCACAACCACTGTTTAAAAAGGAATAAACCCTGTTGCGGTCAAATAAGAGGAAGGGCAAGAGAAGGGCCTGTGACCCTGTCCTCACCTCACCGTAACACTGTATTCAAGAAGGGAGACAAGCAGATTTTGCAGAAATTACAAAGAAAGCTACTTGCTGTCTGCCACAGGAAAGATCATTGCAAGAATCCTCCTCAATCACCTCTTCTCAGTGGCTGAAGAACTCTTTCCGGAGTCGCAGTGTGGTTTTCGCCCTTCAAGAGGCACCACAGACATGATTTTCACTGCGTGGTAAATCCAAGAAAATTGCAGGGAACAACGCCAACCACTGTACATGGTGTTTATGGAGGATCCTGCTCAAATTTGGCTGCCCTCAGAAGTTTGACACCATCCTTTGTCTACTCCATGATGACATGCAAGCCATGATCCTCTCCATTGCAACCACCACAGACCCTATCTCAGTCAAGAATGGGGCCAAGCAAGGCTGTGTCATCGCACCAACCCTCTTCTCTATTTTCCTCACTGCAATGTTACACCTCACCTCCAGCAAACTACCCACAGGAGTGGAGATAATCTACAGAACAGACAGGAAACTGCTTGACCTACGCCGCCTTCAATTCAAAACTAAAATCACTCTAACCTCAGTTGTCAAGCTTCAGTATGTGGTGCTGCTTGTATGTGTGCTCACTCTGAAACTGAGCTCCAGCTCATTGTCAACTCCTTCTCTGAAGCATATGAGAAAATGAGTCTTTCACTAAACATTCAGAAAATGAAAGTCCTCTTCCAACCAGCTCCCACAGCACAACACTTACACTCACCAGTCAAGATCACTGGGGAGATCCTGGAAAATTGAACCATTTTCTATAACTTGGGAATCTTTTCTTGGCAAAGGCAGACATAGACAACGAGGTTCATCATCGTCTCCAATGTGCCAGCTCTGCCTTCGGCCAACTGAGGAAGAGAGTATTTGAAGATCAGGATCTCAAACCCAAGACAACGATCATGGTTTACTGGGCAGCAGTGATCCTTGCACTGCTACATGCTTCAAAGTCTTGGACAGCCCACAGCAGGCACCTCAAAGCAGTAGAGAAGTACCACCACAGGTGCCTCCGCAAGAAAGGGAGTCCTACAGCAGCAACCTCTCCCAAACCACCCTGCTCAGCACTGGGGCTGTAATCACAAACAAACAGCTCCACTAGGCAGGACATGTCGTCCGCATGCCTGACACCAGACTCCCGAAGTAACTATTCTACTCAGAACTTGGTCAGAGCAGGAGACTCCCAAGAGGACAGTGGAAATGCTTTAGAGATGTCCTCAAAGCATCCCTGAAGAGATCAAACATCATCTGGCTCGTGACCGCCCTGGATGCAGAAGGCTCATTCAGGAAGGCATCAAACACCTCAAGGGACTTTGTCAGGAACATATAGAGGCGCAGTCGAGGCATTGAAGGGAGCGCACAAACCTCCGAGCTACTCATCTACCTGACCCTTCAAAAACCACCTGCCCCTCATGAGACAGACTTTCCAGATCATGCACTGGATTTATCACCCATCTCAGAACCCATCGAATCAGAGTGGAAGCAAGTCATCCTTGATCCCGAGGGACTGTATAAGAAGTAGATTACTTAAAGAGGAGTGTAACCACAGCAAAGGATGGTATAATGTGAAGTATTAACATTTTGATTTAAAATAAAGCTATTTGACCAGACCAGAAATATTTATTTTTTAGTTTGCGAATAAACTGTAGTATATTTTATAAATGTAACTAATATTGTAATTCCTACTGTAATAGCATTGATTAAGTTATAGAATCTACAGAACTAAACTGTAGATATATTGCTTAATTGTATTGAGTTATCTTCCTTCAAAACGGAAAACAAAGCTCCTTTTATATCACATTATGTCTTGCACTTTATATTACTAGATGTGCCACAATAGAAATTTGTCTGGCATGTGAGTGCAAAAAAGGGCAGTTTTGAATCAGGTACTCATTATACGTCCACCTGATATTTAGTTCGATTGGCTTCAGTAGGACTGAATGTCAAGCAGGGTTTATGACAGGTAGCCATTGCAATAACAGCCTTTTAACACTATGTCCCAAGATGAGTTTCTACCCTGCTACCTTTTAATTTAAAAACTAAAATGATGCATTATAAAATAATATTGAACAATTATACTCTTGACTAGAAACTGCACTTTGAATAATTATCATATAATCTAAAATAAATTATATTTTTTGATTGCAAGGGATCATGGAACTAGGGAGTTCCATGGTTCCCCAGGTGTGTCTCTTAGACCTGTGCAGAAGCTAGGACAAATAACAATCAGCAGGAAAAATTCATCCATTTAGCGCCACTTCAAAGCGGTGCTATGTGGACTATGTATTTTCCCCAGGGGCAGACAGCACTGTGGGCTGCAACATGCGTGACCCACTCAGGTTTCTCCATTGATATTATTGGGGAAACCGGCGCACATTACACAGGCAGTAGCACACGGCACTGTCTGCCCCAGGAATCTAGATAGTCTGTGCTACATGAATGAATTTTTCCCCCCATTATGTTCTAACATTGTAACTTTAGATATAACAAATCTTGCCTGATCATATTTGGTGATCAGTAAAACTCTCCAAAATATAAACTTGTTTTTTTCGACATACACAACTGATACAAATATTGTTGGCAACTAACTAATGAAATTTACACAGAATGTACAGCACAGAAACAGGCCTTTTGGCCCAACTGGTCTGTGCTGGTGTTCATGGCCCACGTGAGATTTCTCCTACCCCTCATCATCTAACCCCATCAGATGGCTTTCCATTCCTATCTCCATCATTTGTCTATCTAGCTTCCCCTTAAATCTATGCTATTCACCTCAACTAATTCTTATGATAGTGAGTTCCACATTCTAACCACTCTCTGGGTAACGAAGTTTCTCCTGAATTTCTCATTGGATTTATTAGTGACTATCCTATATATGTGACCCCTAGTGTTGCTTTCTCCCACAGTTGGAAGCATCTTCTCCATGTCTACCCTATTAAACTCTTTCATAATCTTAAAGACATCTATCAAGCCATCCCTTGGCTTTTGCATTTTTAGAGGAAAGAGTCCCAGCCTGTTCAATCTTTCCTGATATGTATAACCTCTCAGTTCTGGTATCATCCTTGTAATGCCAGGAGCTCCAGTATTGGTTTTCAGTCAGGCAGTTTCTTGTTTGGGCCACCTGGCTCTGATTCTCCTGCTTAGAGAAGAACTAGGTATGGGCATTTCACTTCCAGCCATTAAACTATAAGTGTGGATGTGAGTGTTCACATTTTCTAAACATTTAAATCAAATTCCAGTTCTGTTTAAGAAGTTGGTTATAATAGGTTCGAAAATGCCTCTGAAGTTATGCTCTGTATGATGTCAAACTCCTACCTCCTGGAGTCGATTAAGAGCTAACCCTGGAATTACACCTCAGCTTTAGCATTGCTCTGTAGTAAAGTTGCAACATAAACTTATCCTTAAGCTAGCAATGACCAGATTTTAATAAAAAATATCGGATAATTGCCATCAAATATATTTGTATATGGTTTCAAAGGTATCCTCCTTAACTGGTGCAATGTCAGCACAAGAGTAAGAGTAATAAATAGGCTGTTTGAAAAACAACATAAACATTTCATGAGTTAAAATATGGTAGTAAAAGCAAGCATTAGTGTAAATGTTAGTTCTTGCATCATGGCATTTTGGTGCTTATTAAGGTGCAGGACCAATTTTTCCATTTTCATTAACTGACAGGGCACCAAGTATTTCAGCCCGAGTATTGGAGAAGGTTTACATCAGGGCCATGCCCGTTTTAGGTAGTCCAAATCGTTTCTTGAAGGAAGGTTGTTTTATAAGAAGCGATCTATACGTATTGCTCAGTTTGCCTAACAAAGATAGTTTGAAGCAATTTTTCTTTTCCATAGACTTTGAAAACATATCCTGTAAAAAGAGGGCATCTGACTCAAAAGGCGGTGGGAGGTGTAAGAGGTTACGTTCCCATACCCCCTTACTACAGTTCTTGGACTTTAGGAATTACAAGAACAAAATTGCACATGGCACAGGGTTTGGATTAACTATGAATTGTTGTTTTATTGAATCCCTAATACAGACACCTCTATGGTTAATTGAAACAGAAATAAAACAAAACTGTCCTCAGTACAAAGCCTCCTGCAGTAACTTAAAATTGACACCCCATTGATTTGACCACTGTTCCCAATTACCCAAAACAAAGTCATTACGACTTGGCTCAAACTTATAAATTTCAGGCAAAAACACTATGCTTTTGTCCCAAAACTCTCAGACCAAGATCACAACAATTTGGCTGAACCACAAATACAGGCAAAACATTATGCTTTGTCCAAAACCCTCAGACCAATAACACTATGAATTGGCTGAACACAAATATGGGCAAAAACACTACACTTTTGTCCCAAATCTTCAAACCAATATCACTACGAATTGGCTGAAAACACAATCACCCACATGGCCGGTTGGTCCTGCTGTTGATTGTAGGTCCTGAGTCAAGATGACCAATCTTGACCCTTCTTCTGACTGCAGCCCCCACAGTACAAACCCCTTCAAGATTTGATTGAACAAATTACAATCAGCCACACGGCTGGTCATTATCAATTTTAATTGTCGGCCTGGACCTGAGATGACCAGTCCCCATCCTTCTCCACATAACTGCAGTGCCAAACCCTTCGATTTTTGTCCTTTTTATGATGATCCTTATCCAAATATCATGAACACATCTCCTGAAGCCATCCTGCTGGATGGCCAGCACTTAGCACCTTTTCATCTTTTTCCTCTGTTACCAGCCTGGTCCAGACAGATCCATTTAGTGCTGATGTTATTTCCATGACTAAGAAGAATGAACTCCACCAAGGTGAGGAAACCAAGCTCCAAAGCTAATATAAATGAAAAAGTTTTCTCTCCTGTCTTGACAGGAGTGAATGCTGTGCTCTGGGGACAGTTAGTTGTAACAATGGTCTCCCCAATCATTTAACGTGATGGCAGTTATCCTGTGTCACTGTTATGATAATGTCCCAAATTCCAGTCCTTTAACAATATCAGTTCTGTTGTGATGTTAGAATGTTTGAAATTGACCCAGCGAATGCAGCCTGCCTCTGTGTGCTTTGTGTTGAGGTTTGGCTCTCATTCACTGTACTATTGTCCATAGGGGTTGGGGTTCCTTCCTTTCACAATGTCCAATTTTAAAGTCCAGTTGCGGGGGGAATGAATTCCGATCCTACAGAAAGGGTGATTTTAATCCCCTCCCTCTCCCATGGGAGGAGAGGGTTGGGAGGGAGTGGTTATATTAATATGTGTGAAACCTGACTCCAACCTGCTGTGAACATGCCTACTTGTGAGTTAACTATGATGGTTTGGGGGCATCTGCGTAACCCACTCTGGAGAGGCAAGTCCATCATTAGATTTTTTTTTAATTCATTCATGAGATGTGGACATCGCTGGTATTACCAGCATTTATTGCCCATCCCTAATTTCTGTTGAGAAGGTGATGATGAGCCACCTTCTTGAACTGCTGCAGTCCATCTGGTTTAGGGGCATCCACAGTGCTGTTAGGAAGGTAGTTCCAGGATTTTGATCCAAGACAGTGAAGGTACAGTGATACAGTTCCAAGTCAGGATGGTGTGTGACTTGAAGGGGAACTTGCAGATGGTGGTGTTCCCATGCATCTGCTGCCCTTATCTTTTTAGGTGGTAGAGGTCATGGATTTGGAGGTGCTATCGAAGGAGGCATGGTGAATATTGAGGTTCCCTCCCTCTGATTTTGGCAGCCATTTGAATTTAATGGTTTTGGGCTGGTTTCCCAGGGTTTGGGAACCTGGCAGCAAAAGCATGGTGCGAGCTGCCAGATCAAGCAGGTAAGTGCTTTTCCAGCACTGCTGGACTGCATGTGAGTGCTTTTTAGACTACTGCTTATGTGCCAGGAGGAGCAGGAATGCTTCCCCTGACCCCACAAGCAAATCTGCCATGATCTTCCAGACACCCCCTCCCATGATCTTTAGACTTCCCCTCAATATCTCCCTCACAATTGTCAATCTGACCTCAGCACCCCACTCTTCTGCCATGTGAACTTTGCATCTTTCCCTGCAATCTGCCAATCAGATTTGGGGCGGCACAGTGGCGCAGTGGTTAGCACTGCAGCCTCACAGCTCCAGGGAACCAGGTTCGATTCTGGGTACTGCCTGTGTGGAGTTTGCAAGTTCTCCCTGTGTCTGCGTGGGTTTTCTCCGGGTGCTCCGGTTTCCTCCCACAAGCCAAAAGACTTGCAGGTTGATAGGTAAATTGGCCATTATAAATTGTCACTAGTATAGGTAGGTGGTAGGGAAATATAGGGACAGGTGGGGATGTTTGGTAGGAATATGGGATTAGTGTGGGATTAGTATAAATGAGTGGTTGATGGTCGGCACAGACTCGGTGGGCCGAAGGGCCTGTTTCAGTGCTGTATCTCTAATCTAATCTCTAATCAGTGCCAACTATGCACTGATCTTTACCTCCTTCCCTCCTCGCTGTTGTGCTCCAAGCCCCCCCACCCCCCCAAGTCGTTGTACGATCTTCGATCTTTGCCTATTGCCAGGGACTGTCCCCAGAGAACCTATGCTGTGGCCTTCTACCACATGATTTCCTGCCCAATAGCTGGCCAAGTTCTCAACGTGACTAAAATAAAAGCAAAATACTGCAGATGCTGGAAATCTGAAATAAAAACAAGAAATGCTGGAAATACTCAACAAGTCTGGCAGCATCTGTGCAGAGAGAGGCGGATATAACGTTTCAGGTCAGTAAACCTTCGTCAGAACGTCAGTGCATAGTTGGAGGGGAAGCATTAGCAGATTTTGGGGAACGATGCAAAGTTCACATGTCAGTTCTGAAGAAGGGTCACTGACCTGAAACGCTAACTCTGCTTCTCTCTCCACAGATGCTGCCAGACCTGCTGAGTATTTCTTGCATTTCTTGTTTTTATTTCTCAACATGACTGTTTGGGAAACACAATGAGTAGACATTAATGAGGTCCTGCTGTTTAATTCAGCAGGCCCTTTACATTGCGCGAATATTCGGCCACAGACAAGTGCCTCCCCATAAATATCAGGGCCAAAGTGTCAGATTATTAACAATTTGACGAGCACTTGGCATACCTTAATTTTTCATCAGTTGTTTCTCTTCAATGTCATTTCTCAAACTTAAAATGTTTGAATAAGAGATTTAGCCCTAGCCTTAGTGAAAATACCAAATATATTTTATTGAACGAGCTTCCTAACATTTTATGTTGTCAAATTACAGTTGAGTACAATGTATGTAAATGGAAACTGCATCTACCAGTCTGATTTCGTTTGTTTTATACAACATCTTCTCTGCATGAAATAATGGTGAGGGAACACTAATCAAATATAACAAATAGTCACTTGATTACCGTATAATTAATCTTACATAGTCAAATATAGGTACAAGGTCAAAGAACAAAGAAAATTGCAGCACAGGAACAGGCCCTTCGGCCCTCCAAGCCTGCGCCGATCCAGATCCTCTATCTAAACCTGTCGCCTATTTTCGAGGGGTCTGTATCTCTTTGCTTCCTGCCCATTCATGTATCTGTCTAGATACATCTTAAAAGACGCTATCGTGCCCGCTTCTACCACCTCCGCTGGCAACGCGTTGCAGGCACCCACCACCCTCTGCGTAAAGAACTTTCCACGCATATCCCCCCTAAACTTTTCCCCTCTCACTTTGAACTCGTGACCCCTAGTAATTGAATCCCCCACTCTGGGAAAAAGTTTCTTGCTATCCACCCTGTCTATACCTCTCATGATTTTGTACACCTCAATCAGGTCCCCCCTCAACCTCCGTCTTTCTAATGAAAATAATCCTAATCTACTCAACCTCTCTTCATAGCTAGCACCCTCCATACCAGGCAACATCCTGGTGAACCTCCTCTGCACCCTCTCCAAAGCATCTACATCCTTTTGATAATGTGGCGACCAGAACTGCATGCAGTATTCCAAATGTGGCCGAACCAAAGTCTTATACAACTGTAACATGACCTGCCAACTCTTGTACTCAATACCCCGCCCGATGAAGGAAAGCATGCCGTATGCCTTCTTGACCACTCTATTGACCTGCGTTGCCACCTTCAGGGAACAATGGACCTGAACACCCAAATCTCTCTGTACATCAATTTTCCCCAGGACTTTTCCATTTATTGTATAGTTCACTCTTGAATTGGATCTTCCAAAATGCATCACCTCGCATTTGCCCGGATTGAACTCCATCTGCCATTTCTCTGCCCAACTCTCCAATCTATCTATATTCTGCTGTATTCTCTGACAGTCCCCTTTACTATCTGCTACTCCACCAATCTTAGTGTCGTCTGTAAACTTGCTAATCAGACCACCTACACTTTCCTCCAAATCATTTATGTATATCACAAACAACAGTGGTCCCAGCACGGATCCCTGTGGAACACCACTGGTCACACGTCTCCATTTTGAGAAACTCCCTTCCACTGCTACTCTCTGTCTCTTGTTGCCCAGCCAGTTCTTTATCCATCTAGCTAGTATACCCTGGACCCCATGCGACTTCACTTTCTCCATCAACCTACCATGGGGAACCTTATCAAACGCCTTACTGAAGTCCATGTTTATGACATCTACAGCCCTTCCCTCATCAATCAACTTTGTCACTTCCTCAAAGAATTCTATTAAGTTGGTAAGACATGACCTTCCCTGCACAAAACCATGTTGCCTATCACTGATAAGCCCATTTTCTTCCAAATGGGAATAGATCCTATCCCTCAGTACCTTCTCCAGCAGCTTCCCTACCACTGACGTCAGGCTCACCGGTCTATAATTACCTGGATTATTCCTGCTACCCTTCTTAAACAAGGGGACAACATTAGCAATTCTCCAGTCCTCCGGGACCTCACCCGTGTCTAAAGATGCTGCAAAGATATCTGTTAAGGCCCCAGCTATTTCCTCTCTCGCTTCCCTCAGTAACCTGGGATAGATCCCATCCGGACCTGGGGACTTGTCCACCTTAATGCCTTTTAGGATACCCAACACTTCCTCCCTCCTTATGCCGACTTGACCTAGAGTAATCAAACATCTGTCCGCAACCTCAACATCCGTCATGTCCCTCTCCTCGGTGAATACCGATGCAAAGTACTCGTTTAGAATCTCACCCATTTTCTCTGACTCCACGCATAATTTTCCTCCTTTGTCCTTGAGTGGGCCAATCCTTTCTCTAGTTACCCTCTTGCTCCTTATATATGAATAAAAGGCTTTGGGGTTTTCCTTAACCCTGTTTGCTAAAGATATTTCATGACCCCTTTTAGCCCTCTT
Organism: Heterodontus francisci; assembly: GCF_036365525.1. NCBI lineage: Eukaryota > Metazoa > Chordata > Chondrichthyes > Heterodontiformes > Heterodontidae > Heterodontus > Heterodontus francisci. The sequence goes on from NC_090390.1 coordinate 48,926,804, forward strand.
AATTCCTCGTTTCAAATTGGTCCTACATTCCCGATATTCTTCCAAAGCTTCGTCTTTCTTCAGCCGCCTAGACCTTATGTATGCTTCCTTTTTCGTCTTAGCTAGTTTCACAATTTCACCTGTCATCCATGGTTCCCTAATCTTGCCATTTCTACCCCTCATTTTCACAGGAACATGTCTCTCCTGCACGCTAATCAACCTCTCTTTAAAAGCCTCCCACATATCAAATGTGGATTTACCTTCAAACAGCTGCTCCCAATCTACATTCCCCAGCTCCTGCCGAATTTTGGTATAGTTGGCCTTCCCCTAATTTAGCACTCTTCCTTTAGGACCACTCTTGTCTTTGTCCATGAGCATTCTAAAACTTACGGAATTGTGATCACTATTCCCAAAGTAATCCCCTACTGAAACTTCAACCACCTGTCCGGGCTCATTCCCCAACACCAAGTCCAGTACGGCCCCTTCCCGAGTTGGACTATTTACATACTGCTCTAGAAAACCCTCCTGGATGCTCCTTACAAATTCTGCTCCATCTAGACCTCTAACACTAAGTGAATCCCAGTCAATGTTGGGAAAATTAAAATCTCCTATCACCACTACCCTGTTGCTCCTACATCTTTCCATAATCTGTTTTCATATTTGTACCTCTATCTCACGCTCGCTGTTGGGAGGCCTGTAGTACAGCCCCAACATTGTTACCGCACACTTCCTATTTCTGAGTTCTGCCCATATTGCCTCACTGCTCGAGTCCTCCATAGTGCCCTTCTTCAGCACAGCTGTGATATCCTCTTTGACCAGTAATGCAACTCCTCCACCCCTTTTACCTCCCTCTCTATCCCGCCTGAAGCATCGATATCCTGGGATATTTAGTTGCCAATCGTGCCCTTCCCTCAACCAAGTCTCAGTAATAGCAATAACATCATACTCCCAGGTACTAATCCAAGCCCTAAGTTCATCTGCCTTACCTACTACACTTCTTGCATTAAAACAAATGCACCTCAGACCACCAGTCCCTTTGCGTTCATCATCTGCTCCCTGCCTACTCTTTCCCTTAGTCATGCTGACTTCATTATCTAGTTCCTTGCAGGCTTTAGTTACTACTTCCTTACTGTCCACTGACCTCCTCATTTGGTTCCCATCCCCCTGCCACATTAGTTTAAACCCTCCCCAACAGCGTTAGCAAAAGCACCCCCAAGGACATTGGTTCCAGTCCGGCCCAGGTGTAGACCGTCCAATTTGTAATAGTCCCACCTCCCCCAGAACCGGTCCCAATGTCCCAAAAATCTGAACCCCTCCCTCCTGCACCATCTCTCAAGCCACGCATTCATCCTGACTATTCTTTCATTTCTACTCTGACTAGCACGTGGCACTGGTAGCAATCCTGGGATTACTACCTCTGAGGTCCTACTTTTTAACTTGGCTCCTAACTCCCTAAATTCTGCTTGTAGGACTTCATCCCGTTTTTTACCTATATCATTGGTGCCTATGTGCACAACGACAACTGGCTGTTCACCCTCCCCCTTCAGAATGTTCTGCAGCCGATCTGAGACATCCCTGACCCGTGCACCTGGGAGGCAACATACCATTCGGGAGTCTCGTTTTCGACCACAGAACCGCCTATCTACTCCCCTTACAATCGAATCCCCTATGACTATAGCCCTTCCATTCTTTTTCCCGCCCTTCTGAACAGCAGAGCCAGCCACGGTGCCATGAACCTGGCTACTGCTGCCTTCCCCTGGTGAGCCATCTCCCCCAACAGTATCCAAAACGGTATACCTGTTTTGGAGGGAGATGACCGCAGGGGACACCTGCGCTGCCTTCCTGCTCTTTCTCTGCCTTTTGGTCACCCATTTCCTTTCTCCCTCAGCAATCCTAATCTGCGGTGTGACCAATTCGCTAAACGTGCTATCCACGACCTCCTCAACATCGCGGATGCTCCAAAGTGAGTCCATCCGCAGCTCCAGAGCCGTCATGTGGTCTAACAAGAGCTGCAGCTGGACACACTTCCAGCACGTGAAGGAGTCAGGGACATCAGCCGTGTCCCTGAGCTCCCACATTGAGCAAGAGGAGCATAACACGGGTCTGAGATCTCCTGCCATTTTTAATCTTAAGCTTAACTTAGTCTTAACTTAGATAAATGAAAAAGGAACGAAAAGTTTTTACCAATCACACGAAAAAAAAAGAAATAGAAAAAGCCTTACCTTTTCTACACACCACCGAGTCCTTTTTTTTTGGTTAAAGGAGGAGGGCGGGTGGGAGACACTACAGGTGTAGTGTCTCAGGTTCAGCCGCTGCCCAAATATATAGGACTTACTTACCCAGCTGCCACCTCGCTCTCCCTGTCGCCGCTGCAAAAAGAAACTGCCGAAACAAAAAGGTAAGTTTATATAAGTTGAAACTCACTTACCCAGCTGCCACCTCACTCTCCCTGTCGCTGCTGCAAAAAGAAACTGCCGAAACAAAAAGGTAAGTTTATATAAGTTGAAACTCACTTACCCAGCTGCCACCTCGCTCTCCCTGTCGCCGCTGCAGAAAAAAAGAAAAAAAAAATAAAAAAAATAACATTCTTTATGAGAACATGGATTATTTACATTTTGACTTCGTATGCAGACTCTGTTCCTGGGTACTAAAGATTACATTGACATTTGCTCACACTTTATCACATGATTATTTAATCAACAGCGATCTGTAAGAAATAAGATGAACTTTTCTGTATTTGAGTTCTGCCCCACATGTGTGGGTGCTTAAAAATTGTTATGTACATTAACTGTAAAGAGTGTAAAGGCTTACACTCATATATAATATATTTAGACAATCTGTGTAAACACTGATAGCTAGCCTACAGAATCCAGATGCTATTTATCTTGAGAATCAAAATGTTTTACTTTTAATAATGTTCAGGTCAATTCTTTCCGGGTGATCATCAGTAAAGTACATAGACATTTGAATTGTTCAGTGCAACCTTTCACTTTGTTTGGTTTGCTTTCTGGCTCCTTTACAATGACGTAGTCTGTGTTCAGCAAAATTATGCTTTTATTGGCTCACAACATGATTTACGATGTCCGACTGCTCTTTTATTCCTTTCCTGTGAGTGTTCTAATTTTTCAGAGTCAAAACATACTTGTGGAAAGGATGCCATAGTAAATAGTATGAAATTATTTTAGCCATGAAAGTAATGAGCTCTGTGGTGAGTTAATTAATCAAGACAAAAGTGCAACCAATTGTGATCCCTTTCAGAAACATTTGCATTTTGATGTACTTTCCCCTAAAATTCAGTTTGCAGTTTGGGATGTTTTTCTTTTGTTGCAGGAAAGAATAAAGCCAGTTTCAAGTGCTTGTGGATTCATCCTCCCCATGCACTCGTATATGACTAAGTAATATTTAAATTAGAAGTAAATTATATAAATCTTCCCTTTGCGCCCCATTTCTGTCATTGCTTAGTGGCCAGGGAAATGGCATTTGACCTGCCAAGTGGAAACAGATAATTCTTATCAAAAAACTTTGAACTTCCATTCCATCACCAAGATATTCCCAATTATGATCCATCAATGAATTTTAAAATAGTATTTAATTTTAGTACACAACATAATTTTTAGCAGTGAACAAGGCCAAAAGTAACCCATATTTTCCCAAGCTTTTTAATAAATGTATGCCATTTTTGCCTGAATAATAGTCCTCCAAGACAAGAATCAAATGATCTTTTACTATATCTAGGGGACTATCCCTTTGCTGCATTATCTCCATTTCTCAACACACGCCAATCACTATGTGTGAAACATTAGTATGACAGACTGCAGATGTATTATTTTAAAGATTCACTGAAATTTGTAATGTATAACATGCAAAGCAATCTATCCAATATCTTCTTCTGTTTCTTACACCCCTATAGTGTCTACAATGTTCTTTCTAATTGGTTAACTGTCCTTGGCACCTGTTTTGGTTATTAGCTACTATAAAATGGCCAAGCTCATTTTACCAAAGAGAAAACGCCTTACTGAATATTTTAAACTTACCAATCATGATCTACAAAAACATGATCAAAACAACAAAACAAATTCCAAATTTTCCAAAATGAAATACAGCCACCATGACAATTCCCTTCCTGACTAAATCTTCATCCAGCATTCTAGCTTTAAAGATTCACAGCTGCTATAGCATCATCTTCATTTCCCTTACCCAGGTCATAATTTCTCATGGTTGTAAGTTAGCCATCCATGTTAGCAGAAAACATGAGAGGCCGATCCATACAAATCTGTGAGCAAGCCCATGGAAAGTGCACCACGCTTATTTAAAAACTGGCCATAGTTGTTCCATACTTGGAATATCGGCCCTTTAACATTAACTGGACAATTTGATTAACATGAGAAGAACTGAAAAGCTAATAAAGAGGGAGAAAATTGATTATGAAAGTAAATTGGCATGAAATATAAAAACAAACAGCAACAGCTTCTACGAGTATAGAAAAAGAGAGTAGCTAAAGTAAGTGTGGGATCCTTGGAGGATGCAACTGGAGAATTGATAACGGGGAACAGGGAAATGGCAGATAATTTAAACCAATATTTTGCATCGGTCTTCATGGTGGAGGACACTATAAACATCCCACAGATATCCGATAAGCAAGGAGCTAATGGGAGGAAAGATCTTGTAACAGTCTCTATCATGAGGGACAAAGTATTTGACAAACTAATGAGACTAAAGGCAGACAAGTCACCAGGACCTGGTGGCCAGCATCCAAGTGGCTGCAGAGATAGTGGAGGCATTGGTTGAAATATTCCAGAACTCACTGGATTCCGGGATAGTCCCAGTGGATTGGAAAACCGCAAACGTGACGCCCTTGTTCAAGAAGGGAGGGAGACAAAAAAGCAAAATGCTAGAGTCTATTATTAAGGGAGAAATAGCAGAACATTTAGAAAAGCTTAATGCAATCAAACTGAGTCAACATGGTTTTGTGAAAGGGAAATCATGTTTGACAAATTTGCTTGAGTTCTTTGAGGATATAACAAGCAGAGTTGATAGAGGGGAACCAGTAGATGTAGTGTATTTAGATTTCCAGAAGGCATTCGATAAGGTGCCACATAAATGATTATTGCACAAGATAGGAGCTCACGGTATTGGGGGTAATGTATTAGTATGGATTGAGGATTGGTTAACACACAGAAGACAGAGAGTTGGGATTTATGGATCTTTTTCAGGTTGGAAAGACATAACTAGTGGAGTGCCACAAGCATCAGTCCTCGGGCCTCAATTATTTATTATCTATATTGATAACTTGGAGGAGGGGCAGAGTGTAATATATCCAAATTTGCTGACGATACAAAAATAGGTGGTAGGGCATGTTGTGATGACGACATAAGGAATCTGCAAGGGGATATAGATAGGTTGAGTCAGTGGGCAAAAACTTGATAAATGGAGTTTAATGTAGGAAAGTGTGAGGTCATGAACTTTGGTAGGAAGAATCAAAAGGCAGACTATTATTTAAATGGCGAGAGACTCCAAAAAAGTGCAGCACAGAGAGATCAGGGTGTTCTTGTGCATGAAACACAAAAAGTTAGCATGCAGGTGCAGCAAGTAATTAAGAAGGCAAATTGAATTTTGGACTTTATTGCTAGGGGGTTGGAGTTTAAAAATAGGGAAGCCTTGTTACAACTGTACAGGGTGTTGGTGAGGCCGCACCTGGAGTACTGTATACAGTTTTGGTCCCCGTACTTAAGAAAGGATATACTGGCAATGGAGGCAGTTCAAAAGAGATTCACTAGGCTGATTCCTGGGATGAAGGGGTTGACTTATGAAGAATGGCTAAGCATGTTAGGCCTTTATTCATTTGAGTTTAGAAGAATGAGGGGTGATCTTATTGAAACATATAAGATTCTGAGGGGGCTTGACAGGGTAGATGTTGAGAAGATGTTTCCACTAGTGGGGGAATCTCGAGCTAAGGGACATAGTTACAGAATAAGGCGACACTCATTTAAAACTGAGATGCGAAGGAATTTCTTCTCTCAGAGGGTAGTGAATGCCTGGAATTCTCTACCCCAGAGAGTTGTGGAGGTTAGATCACTGAAAGTATTGAAAGAGAAGGTAGATAGATTTTTGAAATATTGGGGAGTTGAGGACTAAGAGTAGCTGGTACGAAAGAGGAGTTGAGGTCTGGGGCAGATCAGCCATGATCTTATTGAATGGTGGGGCAGGTTTGAGGGGCCAAATGGCCTACTCCTGCTCCTATTTCTTATGTTCTTATGTAACATACACAAAAAGGTGAATTGTTATAATCATATAATTACTCATAAGGGAATGGATCTGTTGATTGTTATAGATCAATAATCCAAGATGCATTTTTTTTTGCTTCAAATGAACTAGAGATAACTGAATGAGGGGTGGTTTTGAGGATGCAAAACAGAATGGGAACTAAATTTGATCACACACGTAAATGGGTATGGGGATCGCGATGCAGCATTAACCTTAGCCTGTTGCTTCTGATGCAGGCAGCTCAGCAACTCCGTGTAGCCTGCCAATTTATATGATTGCTGCGTGCAGCCAGTGTTAAACATGCCATTGAGTGACTGCACACCTCAGCAGGGTGACCTAGTTTGGCTTGGGCTAGCACCACTTAAAGCTTGCCTGCCTCTCTTAAAGAGGAGGTGCATTCTGGCTGGAGCAGGTGCTGGAACTGTTTGTAGAAGACAGGCTGAGCAGGAAGCAAAGTGAATTGTGGTGCAACAGAGGAGAGAGAGCATGCTCCAAAATTCTCAAACACTGCATTGGATGCCTTGGTGGAGGAGGTGGAGAGGAGGAGAGAGGTCATCTATCCACAGGGGGCCAGGAAACTCTCCAGACAAATTGTGAAGGCAGTACAAGCAAATAGCCTTGCGGTCAATGCCAGCACCTGGATGCAGCACCACAAGAAGTCCAACAACCTTACATGAGTGGGCACGGTCAGTGAATTCATCTTCAAATGCCATATCCCACCAACTGCACTATTCGCCTCATACATTTTTCTATGCACCACACTCCCAACATCTACCAACAATCTATCTTGACTCATACCTCACATTCATAACTTCAACTCACCCTTACTCACTTAGCACTGCTGCAAATCTCACAGCTTGTACATGCTGCCAGCTATTCAACCATGACAGGCACATCACCCAAAGCACAATGCACCGCATTCACAGCACACTTCCTTCTCTCTTGCAGGATAAGTTAGGACATAACTGGAGGCAGCAGGAGCTCACCAGCAGCGCACAGACACAGATGCTTCCTGCTCAGCCCAACTTCTACAAATAGTTCCAGCACCTACTCCAGCCAGAATGCACGTCATTACTCCAGTGGAGGAAATGGTGGTTGACATCATTGGAGCAGCTATGGCTGAGGCTGTGGCCAGCGGTGGTGCTGAAATCATTGAAGATGCTGGTATACGTATAATCCTCCTTCTTACAGCCCACTCCCCCCACATCCCACAATCTCTTCTGATTTACAAGCTGCAGATGGTGTAAACATGCACCTCTTGCTTTCCCAACCTCCCCTCCCCACAACCTTACCCTTGCACCCTTCTCCTTTTAGATAGGCAAGAACTGTAACCTGGCCAGGCAGTGGAGAAAGTGATGTCAAAGCAACACCATCACTTGCTCTCACAGTCACAAACAGAAGCTCAAATATTGACACTGTATGTAATTTAGAGGACAGCTTCAAAGCTGGATCTGCACGTGATGAGACACCAGGCATGAATGGCCTGCGGCCAGGGCAGGGGACAAGGGTAATGCAGGTTCCAGCTTGCCAGAGGGTGAGGTCGCACACAAGTTCTGCTCCAGAAGACACGGATGAGGATTTTGATGGGGCAGCCTACAGAAAACAGTTGACGAGTATGCACACAGAAATAGTTGGTGCATTGGCAGACCTGCCAGAAAACCTACCGTCTAGTATGGAAGTGATGAGTCACTCCGTTAATACAATTGCAAACCAAACCACAAAGCAGTTTCTGATGGCCAATGTCTCGGCTTCCATTATAGCACAAGCAGAAGCTACCCAAAGTCTGGGTGCTGCAGTCGAAGCTAAGACTTCTGTAACACAAGTTCAGCTTGGTGCTTCGCAAGCTCAGGTTGCTGCCATCATGGTTGCGGATACCAGTGTTCAAAGAGCCTTGTAGGCTTGATGAAGTGATGCCCCAGGAGAGTGGCAATGGCTCTCTCAGGATGACAGCATTCGTCCTCCCATGAATGCCACTTAGAAAGCGTCCTTGCTGTTGCCTGTCACCCAGCCAACCTAGAAATCTGCCGCCCATGCCGAGATGGTGCGGTCCGTAACCATGTCTTCTAGGACCAGTGCTGCTTGAGGTTGTCCTCCAAGGCCATCTGCAGACCTCCCCACTGAACTCAGTAGCCTTCCATCAGCCAAGCTGAAGCCATTGGGGTAGCAAAGCACAAGAGCACAAGGACAGGTAAAGGCAAATGGAAGACAGGCACTAAAGGAATGCCTAAGGATGATTAGTTGACTTTTGTATGCAATGCAGAATGATTTTATTTATAAATTTGGTTTGGAATTTTTTTGTTCTGCCTTTTATTTTGCATTGTGGCCAAGCAGATGGTGTGTTGGTGAGGTAAAGGTAGATATGGGACTGTTGGTCAATGGGGAATTGGGGTTGCATTTACTGGTATTGCAGTGAGGTGAGTTGTTCTCTGCAGCCCAGCCAGAAAGGATTGGTTCCTCCCATTCCTCCTCCACAGCTGGTTGCTGTATAGCTGGTAGCAAGGTCTACCAACTGTTGCAAGTGTGAGTGCTACTATGGCTCAGTTGGTAGCATTCTCACCTCTGAGGCAGTAGGTTGATTTTCAAATCCTACTCTAGGACTTGAGCAGAAAAATCAAAACTGACACTCCAGTGTAGTATTGACGAAATACTGCATTATCAAAAGTGCTGTCTTTCAGATGAAACGTGAAAATGTGGTCCTGTCTGCCCTTTCAGATGGATGTTAACAAAAATCCCATGCCACTATTTTTAAGGCTAATAGGGTCAAAGAGGATGATTTATGCTTAAAGGAGCAGGGCAAGGCTTAACGAGTACTCTGTATCAGAGCTTACTAAGGAAGAGGATGCTGACAAAATATCATAGAAGCGAAAATGCTAGAAGTAACAGATGGGGTGAAAATTGATAGGCAGGATGTACTGGAAAGGCTGTCTATGCTTTGAGTGGATGTGCCGCCTGGTCCGGATGGCTGGCATTCCAGGTTGCTAAAGGAAGTGGGAGTGGAGTTAGCAGAAGGGCTTGCCAAAATCTTCCAGTCTTCCCTAAATACTGGGGGAGGTGCCAGAGGATTGGAGAGTGGCAAATGTGACACCCTTATTCAAGAAAAGGTGTAATGATATTGCTAGTCACTACAGGCCGGTCAGTTTAACATCAGTGGTAGGTAAGGTTTTAAAAGCAATAATCATGGAAGAAAATTAACAGGCAGTTGGAGAGGTTTGAGTTAATTAGGGAGAGCCAGCACAGATTGTAGAAGACAGATCACGGTTGACTAATCTAATTGATTTTTTTTGATGAAGTAACAGAGGAGATTGATGAAGGGAATGCGGTGGATGTTGTCTATAGGATTTTAAGAAAGCCTTTGACACAAAGTACTACATAAAAGGCCAGTTAGCAAAATTGAGGATCTTGGATTAGGAGGGTCAGTGTTAGCTTGGATAAAAAAATTAGCTTAAGAACAGAAATCAGTGAGTCATGGTAAATGACAGTGTTGTTCCCCAAGGTATATATATATATATATATATATAAGTGACTTGGATATTGGAATACAGAGTTAAATTTCAAAATTTGCTAATGATACCAAACTCGGAGGTATGTCAACCAGTGAGAATAATACAAATTGACTGCAACAGGATTTAGATAGGCTCACAGAATGGGCAGACAAGTGGCAGATTGAATTTAACAGAAAGAAATGTGAGATGATAAATTTTGGCAAAAGGGATAGAGAGAAGCAATGTACATTAAATGGTACAGTTCTAAAGAGTGTGCAGGGACAGAGGGACCTGGGGGTTCATGTGCATAGATCTTTGAAGGTAGCAAGATATATTGAGACAGTAGTTAGCAAAGCATATGGTGTCCTGGGCTTCATAAATAGAGGTACTGAGTGCAAAGCAGGGACGTTATGCTGAAGCTTTATAAAGCTCTGGTTAGGTCACAACCAGAGTATTGCATCCAGTTCTAGCCACCACACTTTAGGAAGGATATGAAGAAGAGATTTACCAGAAAGGTTCCAGGGATGAGGCATTTTAGCTACAAGGTTAGGTTGGAGAAGCTGAGGTTGTTCTCCTTAGAGTAAAGGAGATTAAGGGGAGACTTAATAGAGGTGCACAAATTTATGACAGGTTTGGATAGGGTAAACAAAGAAAAGCTATTCCCATTAGCAGATGGTACAAGGACTAGAGGACACAGATTTAAAGTTTTGGGCAAGAGATGTAGGGAGTATGTGAGGAAGAAATTTTTTACGCAGTGAGTGGTAATGACCTGGAACTTGCTGCCTACAAGGATGGTGGAAGCAGAGATGATGAATGATTTCTAAAGGTACTTGGATGGGCACTTGAGAGAAATAAACTTATAGGGCTACAGGGATAGAGCCGGGGAATAGGACTGATTGAATTCCTCTACAGAGAGCCGATATGGACTCGATGGACTGAATGACCTCCTTTTGTGCCGTTATGACTCTATGTCTCTGTGACGAGCAGAGGAGTTATCTCTGGTGATGGACTATCAACTAATATTCACTATAAGCCCACTGACTCCCACAGCGACCTCAACTTCATTTCCTCACACCAGGGTTTCTGTAAGGACTCCATTCCATTCCTTCCGTTTCTCTGTCTCTGTCGCATCTGTTCTGATGATGTAACCTTCCACACCAGTGCTTCTGATATGTCTTTGTTTTTTCTCAACCAAGGATTCCCCCGACTATGATTGACAGGGCCCTCGACCGCGTCCGTTCCATTTCCCACACTTCTAGTCTCACCCATTCCTGTCCCTCCCAGAACAATGATAGGGTTCCCCTTGTCCTTACCATCCACCCCACCAGCCTTCGTATTCAATGGATCATCCTCCACCATTTCTGCCACCTCCAGTGTGGCACCACCTAACACATCTTCCCTTCTACTCCCCTTTCAGCGACACTCTGGTCCACTCCTCAATCACCCCCAACACCCACTCCCTTTCCCATCTGGTTCATGTAATGTCCTTTAGGGAAAGAAATCTGCCTTCCATATCCAGACTGACTCCAGAGCCACAACAATGTGGTTGACTCTTAACTGCCTTCTGAAATGGCCAAGCAAGCCTCTTAGTTGCTAACCACCATCTTCTCATGGGCAATTGGGGATAGGCAATAAGTTCTGGCCTTACCAGCAATACCAACATCCTGTGAATGAATAAAGAAATCTGAGTTGAAATATGACACCCGCAAAGTGATGTATGTAGTCAATGGAATGCTGCACCTTAGGGAAACCTGCAATCTTCTCGTGCTCGCTCAGCCTGCTTCTTACTGGCAAGACAGAATGAAATGTATTCATCCCTCTTGGAATACTGAGGCTCAGTGTCTTCCATTATGCAACAGTGGGAGATGTTGCAAATGTCGGCTGCTCCATCTTCACAGCCACTAACAATGCCATCTTCACCCTGCTCTGAGGTTGCAGTTGTGACTGCAGCAGTTGGCAAATTTCAGTAAGGATGCCCTTACTGAAACATAGTTGCCTGACACACTTTTCCACATCAAGGTTCAGCTGGGAGAATTACTCCCTGAACATCCTGGGCAGACATGTCCTCCTGCTGAGAGTCCTTCTTCTCTCCTCCTCCTCTCTCTTTGAGCAGCTTGTCCTCCTCTTTGTTACCTCTGCTCATTCTCCCTGTCATGCTGTAGACCAAGGGGAATGTTTACTACTGCAGCCATGTCTGGGAGCAAGTGGTTTGTGCAGAATTTTTGACGTCAGGACAGATTCAATCAGCACATGCCACACCACTCCCGATAGAGTTTAGCAACTTTAAAGAACTCCAGAAATCATCAAACACTTCTACAAACTTAGCAACAGACAACAGAAATCAATCAGTATCATTGTCACTCCCTCGTGTCGAGGATGATTCTTCCTTGCCGATGACTGGGTGGAAGTGAGACATCAGTGTTGACTGTGGGTTTGCTTATGAGTCCTATCTTAGCCTTGCAGACTCTGTCATGATGCGGATATCAGTTGTTGGCCAGTCGAAGTGGTGGAAGATTGTTGGCTCGAGCAGCTTCCCTCACTTGCCATCTCTCTTGCCATTTTCTCTCAGTGGCTGCTCTTGTTGATTCGAGGATCTTGACACCATTTTTGGTCATAGTTGGGCATCTGCTTCCCATGTGTTGATATTAATAGAGCAGACCTTCATGGAGGCTTTGAGATTGGCTTTGAAATGTTTTCTTTGGCTCCTGTATGAATGGGCTTCTTGGTGTAGCTCTGAGTAGAGCACCTGTTTGGGCAGATTTGAATCAGGCATTCTGCTGACATGTCCCATCCATCTCAACTGATGTGAGATTATCATGGCCTCTAAACTTGGCACATCTGTGTCTTGGAGGATGCTCATGTTGGTTCTTTTGTCCTCTCAATTGATTTGCAAGATTCTTCTCAGACAGGGTTGATGATGTTGTGCTAGGGCCTTGATCTGGCTTCTATAAGTTGTCCAAGCTTCAGCACCTTGGAAGTGTGGGGATAACCACTACCAATAGACTTTGAGTTTAGTGTTGGGTTTGGTATCACGATTGTCGAAAACACAAATACATCATTTACCTTAAGCTGAGCTGGCACATTGGATTCAGTGGTGTAACTCATCATTAATATCAGCCTTTTGGGATAGATAGCTTCCAAGATATGGGAAGTGTGGGAGATTTTCCAACACTTCATCATGAATCTCAATGGAAGGCATTAGATTTGATACATTTGGTATGGGTTGGTATAGGACTTTGGTCTTCCTAATGTTTAGGGCAAGTCCCATGCTCTCATAGGCTTCGATGAATACATCAACTATCTGTTGTCGTTCTTCTTCAGAGTGTTACGACTAGGTGAGAAAAGGTCTCGGGTTCCCTTTCAGCCTTCACCTGGTCTTACTGTAACAGGGTTTAATTTTAAACAAATATTTTTTTTGCTCCGCCTTGGTGAATCCTTATTCACCGCTTTCTAATTGTAAGGCCAAGAAACCAGCACAAACAGGCTTTCTTAGGTTTAAAGAAGAAAAGTTGAAATTTATTAAACTTAAACTTAAACTCTAATTCGGTTAATGCCTATGGATACACATTGCACCCCATGCTAGCATGCATACGCGATACACACATGTAAATAGAGACAGAAAAGAACAGAAGAAAAATAAAGTGAAAAGGTTTGAGGCAATATCTGGAGAGTTGTTGTTACGGTTCTTTGAGTTCACTGTAGAGTCCTTAATTGTAGGTAGATCTAGCTTTTCATTGGGGCCCAGTATTCTTCTTAAACCTTGTTCGCTGTAGGAGATTTTTCTCTCTTGGGGTTCATGTGTCTTCAGTGGTTTCAGAGGCTTGTGAGAAAGAGATGGGAGCAGACAGGAGAGAGATCTTCTCAGTCCAGGAGCAAACAACTTTCTGCCCAAACTGTTTATACAAATTCAAAAAATTCAGGTTGCCCAGCAGGTTAGTCATGTGACTAGCTGGTTCGATCATGTCTGCTCGTGTATTCGGCCATCTTAGCAGTCAACCTAGAATGTGAGCTCCCCCACCTTCAATGTCTGGTGATAAAAAGTTCATTGTGGGTTGAATGTGTCTCAGGGAATGGCTGCTTTGTCTTTCCAAACACTGTCCGTTAATACAAATGTCTTTTCCAGCCACGGCTGATCTGTTTCGTTCTTAACTCCAGTAACAGTTTGAAAATCAATGTTCATGACAAAATTAATGTGCCTCATTCTTGGCAGATGGGGGCCTAGCATAACAAGAGTGAGCACTAACTTGTGTAACATCAGCATAATGTATTCTGTTACAGAAGTAATTGTTGTCTTGGTTTTAACCTTCAGCCAGGTTGAAGAGTTTATCATCAGTGCAATAAGTTATTACCACACCCTGGGGGTGGGGGGGGGGGGGGGGGGGGGGGGGAGCCTGTCAGTCGTAAGCTGCAGAGTTTCTGCAAGAAAGATCGAGAATAGTGTTGGTGCAATGACACAACCCTGTTTGACACCTGTTTTGACAGGGAAGGGGTCTGTTGTGGAGCCATTGCATAGTACGGTTATTTGCATATTGTCATGTTGGAGACAGATGTAGCACCTTCCAAAGTGCAGTTCAATTCACTCAGTCAAAGGCTTTTGTGTGATCGAAGAAAGCCATATACAAAGAGACATTCTGCTCTCTGCACTTTTCTTGAAGTGGCCCTCTGGCGGGTCGGAAGCTGCACTGGGACTCTGGAAGGACCTCCTCTGCAATTGGAGAGGCGATTAAGAAATATCCTAGCTAGGACTTTGCCAACAGTTGAGATCAATGCTCTGCCCCTGTAATCGCTACAGTTCGACTTGTCTCCTTTCTTGAAGATTGTGATCATCATAGCATCTCTAGGTCTCTTGAAATGTCTGCATTCTGCCAGAGCTTCACAAATAGGACATGTATCCAAGAGGTCAATATGTCTCCTCCATGTTTCAGTACTTCTGCAGGGATATTGTCAGGACCAGAAGCTTTATTGTTTTTTATCTGGTTAACCGAAGTTATCACATCATCAAGCATTAGATCACCACCACCTTCTCAAGGGAAATTAGGGATGGGCAACAAATGCTGGCCTTGCCAGCAACACCCACATCCCATGAAAGAATTTTTAAAAAGTCTATCTCATTTCTGATTGTATGTTATGGGAGGTTCTCCAGCAGGTCCATGTCCACCTTGGAATTCTGATTGAGTAGTTCTACAAAGTGCTCTTTGCAGCAGGTGTTGATACTGTCCATGTCTTTGAGGAGAGTCTTGTCATCTTTGGATCTTATCAGTGTTGGTCTGTGTGTTGAGGGTCCACAGATCTCTTTGGTTGCCTTAAAAAAAGGCACATTTGTCATGCATGTAGGTGAGGAATTGAATTTCTTCAGCCTTCTCTATCCACCTTTTGTTCATCAAATTACAGCTTCTTCTTTGAACTTCAGCTTTGGCTGTTTGGTGGGTGAGCCTCTTTTCTGTGGAGTTTGGGTCCTGTTGCTAGATTTGGAAAGCTTTCCATTTACAATCGATGATTTTGCATATTTCTGTGTCACTCTCATCAAACCAGTCTTGGTGTCTTTTAGTGGTGCGTCCGAGGATTTCTTGACATGTATGAGTGATGATGGATTTCAATGATTGCTAGTCATCTTGGACGTTACTTGATGATGTGATCATCTGTTCTTGTAGTTTCCGATTGATTTGTTCTTGAACATCAGGGCGGCACAGTGGCGCAGTGGTTAGCACCGCAGCCTCACAGCTCCAGCGACCCAGGTTCAATTCTGGGTACTGCCTGTGTGGAGTTTGCAAGTTCTCCCTGTGTCTGCGTGGGTTTCCTCCGGGTGCTCCAGTTTCCTCCCACAGCCAAAAGACTTGCAGGTTGAGAGGTAAATTGGCCATTATAAATTGCCCCTAGTATAGGTAGGTGGTAGGGAAATATAGGGACAGGTATGGATGTGGTAGGAATATGGGATTAATGTAGGATTAGTATAAATGGGTGGTTAATGGTCGGCACAGACTTGGTGGGCCGAAGGGCCTGTTTCAGTGCTGTATCTCTAAATAAAAAATAAATAAAAAAATGTGTCCATTTTTACAGTTCATAACTGCTCCAGTTCACTTTAGTTCATAACTGCTCCTTCATGAGCATGACAAGGGTGGGCATTGAGTGCAGGGGGAAGGGGTTTCAGGACGGTAGGTTGTTTTCTGCTGGGTGCCCTCAGCGGGCTACAGATTGCCCACAGAGGAGGGCCCCCCCCCCCCGCCAAACCTGCAGGGAGTTCGCCTCATTTTACTGGGTGACCTGCCAGCGGCAGGAGGAAGAGCCCCTTGAGTGGCTGATAATAGGCCTCTTAAGGGCTTCAATTGGCCTCCAGGTGGGAAGGCTGTCGTCCTCCTATTCCCCCACCCCAACTTAATCGTGGTGCGATGGGAAAGCGACAGTCCCTCTGTCCCCTGTCTCCCGTTGCAAATCTACTGCTACCCACCTCACTTCCTAGTCTATCTCCAGGGGGCCCATTAAATCCAGCCTGTAATATGCATATCTTTTTGATCCCTGGTCCTGACTATCACATAGTATATTGAAGGCCAGTGCTTCGATCTTGGATGTTGCCAGAATGTCTTGAAATGGAGTTTTTTTGGCAGAAAAAGGTGTTAGTGACCACAAAATCATGTTTAGCACACAAGGTAAGGAGGCAGACATCATTGTGTTTGGACTTTCAACTTCATGGTTTCTAGTGGTGTTCGGCCAAAGGGCCTGGTTATCCCCCACTTGGCACTGAAATCACCATGAAGTATGATCTTTGACTGTAATGATATAGCAGCCAGAGTTGCATCTAGTTTGGAATAGAAGGTTTCTCTCACTTGGCCCTTGGAATCCAAGGTAGGTGCATAAGCACGGCTGAGAGTGGCAGATTAATTACCTTTGAGCTTAAGATTGTCATAAGACACTCATTGAACTCAATGAGGGGGTTTATGGAGTTTCTTCATGAGTTCATTTTTGTTGGCAAAAGCTGACTCCATGAATTCTGCATTCCTCTCGTGATTTCCCTTTCCAGAAGAAAGTATGTTCTTTGACCTGTAAGTAATTGATGATGCCGTTAAATAGCACTGATGGGGAATCCTTCCAGCTTCTGAACTTGTGTTTATCTGTATGTGTTTAATAGAGAGCATTAGCTGCAAACTGGCACGGTTGGCATCAAATCAGCATGAAACTGATTGACGTCATAATCCACCTACTTTGCATCTGGTGGAGATTCGCCGCGCACTAACACTCTCAACTAAATGGCATCCGGCACGGCTCCCACCAGGAGTGTGTGCATGCTGCGGACACAACTTTTGAGCCAAAACTGCACTAGAAGTGCTGGAAAAATGGCTGCTAAGGAGCTGAATTTTGCTGCTTGAAGTCTTCAATAATTCTGGATGCAATTTTTATTTTGATCTGGCTTGCTGGATCTTCATTTAGAGAATGATGCCTATTATATTTGAAGATGAGTATATACCTTTTTAAATCACAGATGCAATTCTATGCTTTCTGCATGCATTGTAGAACAAAAAATGCACTCCTATTCCCCAATGCCTGTTCATCCCAACCCTGGTAAAGGAGGTTTTTAATTATACAACTGGAGAAATTTTAGAGATATGGTGTAGAGATAAATAGAAAGGTTTAACTCTGTCTGCAGGCAAAAGGGCCTGGAAAGAGAATAAAAGGTTATGTAGATTCCTTTTATGCTACAGACAGAAATCCTTTTTTAAATTTAAAGTTGACATTTCAAACTTGGATTTGCACTAGTCCAAGCTCCAGATGGTTTAATTTGCACTGTCCCTTACTTCTCTCTTTGGAATGTAAGTTCAGTGCAAAGAGCACCAACTTGAGCTCCTTCTAACCATCTATGTCCATCTACAACAGAGCAAAAACTTCAGTTTCGCAGCAGCAGTGTCACTGACTGGTAAAAGAGCAAATGCTCCAACCTTCTCCATGCATGAAAATATGTTGACTGTAGTGCATTATATAGATATTGGCCAGGATAGTGCCCAGGATGGACAATTGTATTGATAATACTAGTGTCATAAACGTGCTAGGCTGAATGATGATTTTAATTCATCGGTTGGAAACCTAAATTAAACTTTTAAAAGGAAAGCTGGAAAACTAAATTCAACTTTTAAAAAGAAAGCAACAAAGATGGCCACTGCAATTTGCATTGAAAGACCTCACATTCCAAGTTATTGAGATGGAGATGTCTGAATAGCCCTCATCCAGAACAATGACTTGAGCAATTTGAATGAGCTACCTGGTATCACCTTCATTAGCAAGACATTAAAAGCCATCTTGGAACATTAACACTAGTGGAGACAAACCTCAAACAGTAAACACTGAAACGACGAGACCTGAGAGAGGTTGGAATTCTTAGACTTGGATCTCATTAAAGAGCAAAAACGAATACACCAGGATGTGACAGTCTCTCCATCTATATGAAAAATTGAAGTTTCTTTTGGATACATGAGACTGAGTTTTTAACCAGTGCAGGCCCCAAGAGGGTCTGTCTGTCTCTCTCTCTGTCTCTCTAGGCAATGCTTTTGTTATGCCAATGTGTTTTGTTGAATGATGCTTTTCTTTGGTCCACTGACTAGAGATCTGAATTTATATTTTTTTGAAGAAATTTAAAAAGAACATTTAAAACAGGATGAATGCTGGCAGTTTAAGATGATCATCTAGTTTGCTACACTGTATCCTACATTGCAAATGACTGTGAGAAGGAAAACAAAATATCTGTGCATTTCCCAGCAAGAACTGAGACCCAGGACGTTTAAAGGAACAACCTGTTCTTTTCAGCAAGCAGACAAATACTGCTTACTGCTATGTTTGAATCACTGAGTGACTATCATGTGACAAGCCCCTCCCCATCTGTGGTTTTTAAACAGGTGTTTTTCTCTGCAGCAGAGGAGAAGCAACTGGATTCTGACATGAGCAGATCCTAAGTGAGATCCCTCTCTCTCTCTCTCCAATGCAGCTTGAAAGCTGTCAAATCCTGCTCGTTAACTGACCACCTTTCCATACTCCCGTTACAATCCAAAACCCTTTTGGAGGAAATCATCCGTGCCACTATCTCCAAGTAACTCACCAAACCAGTCAACTATGTCTTCAAACTAAAAGCTTCAGGACTACTGAATTCAGCTAGAAGCCAGCTGAATCACCAAACTTCACAGACTGTCTACCTTTTTTCTATGGACTATAACTTAACCAATCTACCTTTCCCCACTCTGTAACCTATTTGTGTGTGTGTAAACCTCCAGAGTATGTGTGTGAGTGAAAGTCGGTGGGTTGTTTATTATTTTTCTTAGTTCGGTTTAGGTTCAATACAGTTAACCTCTTTCATTGCTAAAGTCAAGAAAACCTATCCAGTTGGTTCTTGTTATGATCATAGCATGTAAGTAATCAAACACCTACTGAATTGGCCAGTGCGTCCACTTTAAGAAAGAATTAAACTTCTTGTGGTCAAACAAGGAGAGGGAAAAGAGGAAGCCCTTCAATCCCTCCTCACTTGACCGTAACGTTGTAAGTTTCGAACCCTGACTGTGGGCTGCAGAACAGCCAAGCCTATCATTACTGCAGGCAGAGACTTTGGGGTGAAAACCATCTACATCACTCTCTCCAAGAAAACCCTGAACTGGGTGGCCACCTCTACCAACCAGAAACTGCAGGACCACGAGTTCAGCTGGAAGACGACTGAATTACCAGACTCCACAGACTGTGTATTCTTTTATTTGTTCTGGACTCTAATCCAACCAAACTGTCCTTTTTCACTCTAACCTATTTGTGTCCGTGTGTGTAATTCTCGTGTGTGTGTGTGTGTGTGTGTGTGTGTGTGCGTGAACATCAGAGCATAGTTTATTATTTTTACTTAGATCGGGTTTTGGTTTTAAGTACAATAAAATAATCTCTTTCTTGTCTAAACCCAAGAAAACCTGTCCGATTGGTACTTTTATGATCATAGCACATAAAGTGTTAAACACTCATTGAATTGGTAAGCACATTCACTGTTTTTAAAGAAATAAGCCCTGTTGCGGTCAAACAGGGAGAGGGACAAGACTTTTTGACCCCTCCTTACCTGATCGTAACATTAGGGTGAAGCAAAGCTCTTAAAATGATAACAGTGAAACATTCTGTGGCCTAATAAGCAGCAGAAAGGTGGTATTTGCATGGATAGTTGGACGATAAGGTTGCCTGTAAGTGGGGATGATTTTAAGTTTAGGTGTACAATGGCCAGTGAAGTGTGCTTATCTGTTGTAACTGCCAGGCAGAACAAGCCATCTTAGATCTGGGCCTCATTTGTAAGTAGCAGGGTACCTGCACACACTAAATAGCTGCTCTTAGGTAGCACTCCTGTTGAGAAAGATGGGAGCCCAGGTGGCTCCTATGTGGAGCAGGTCAGCAGTTGGAGTCTTGGTGCTCCTCTCTGCTCTACAAAATTAAACAAGTTAAATATTTCTTTTGGACTGTTTTTGAGTGGCCTCTGGCAATCCCAGGACCTCGTGTAGGTTGATTTGCACCAGTTCTGTGATGTAAATGGGACTCCAATTGCAATGTTGAGGTACACATGGACATAGTGTTAGTGGAGCTGCTTCACCTATTTGTCTGTCAAAATTACACTCAGGGTCCTGTGTATGTCACAAGACCCCAATTTGCATATTACACATGGCCTCCCACCTTCAGCTGCCCTTCTCAAGACCCCAACCAAGATGGCAGCAGCTGGAGTGCCTGTGTAAATGTACAGATAAATGACTTGAATGCCAATGTCAGGCCACTACTACTTCATTTACACCATGTGGAGGAACAGTCTAACGACTGTTAAATAAATGCTGGTTTCTGTCAGTACACATTAAATCCAGTAATAAGTAATGTTGTGAATGTGAACGTGGTAAAAAATTACCCTGAAAATAGCTTACTGGTCAAAACATCTGGCATGGACTTGATGGACTGAATGGCCTCCTTCTGTGTTGTTATGACTCTATGATATCTCTCGTTGCTGAAAAGTTTATGTCTGTACATTTGAATGACTCAGCAACATCTCAAAACAAAATAAGACAGAGCAGAAGAGTTTCCAAAGCTTTGGTTCTCACTAAATACAAGATACTGCATATTCCTTGGAGGTAATACAAACCCAAAGATTCCTCCTGCACGATAAGATAGGAAAACATGAAGTGAAAATTGCTTAAGGACATATTCACCTGGAACTTGAGAGTTTGAAGATTTTTGGACTCTGAAGCACATTTTATTCCTCTGCCTACTATTGTGCTGTTGTAAATCTAATATTGTTTTAGTGCATGATTATGGGCTAGTGACATCTTGGAACCGATGGGTGACTAACTTTGCCCAAATATTAGTGGGTCCAAACTTTGAAGGAGAGGGCTTTTCAACGGCTCAGGTAGGTCACTCTAAGAATATAAAGTATCATCTGTAGATCTAAGGATAACTGAAGGACAGAACTGCTGAAGAAGCAGAGTGCATTTTTCAGAATTCTTTGACAACTGTGGATCAAGTAGATACATGGGACTGATGTAGGTCAGGAGGCCTTTAACAAAATGGAAAGTAACAATCTAAAAAAAACCAGAAGTTTGAAGCTCCAGGGGCTGTCTGCAAATGTGGATTCAAAGATTGCAACAGCGTATAATGGTAGTTATTGTTTCCTTGATATTGCTTGCTGAGAAAATATGTTGGCAACGAACTAAAAATCTCAGTGTACAGATAGTGGAGTAAAGAGTTAGCTAACAAGCAGTGGAAGGGTCAGTTCAGTAGGATGATGTCAGGAATGGGAAGCTGCAGTTATGAGGAGAGATTGGAGATACAGGGACTATTTCCACAGGATCAGAGAGTATAAGGAGAATTAAGTGCTGCAATTTAAATCATGAAAAGATTTGAATAGGGAAAGTCTATTTCCTCTGGTTGGGTGTCACAAATGAGGGATCAACAATTTAAAATGATAGTAAGAAGAGGTATTAGGAGAATTTTCTTTGCACAAATGGTTATTGGAGTAATTAATTATTTGCTACAGGGAATGGTTGAGGTAGAGAACATTGCATCCTTTGCAGGAAAATTGGATTACATTTGAAGTGGAGGAAGCTACGGCTATCGGGAGAGCATGGGGCAGTGCAATTAGTTTTGGATTGCTCTAGTGTGGAACTGACATCGGAACAATGGGATTCATGGCTAGGCTTCTTTTACGTACTGTTAACTACTATGGCGAGGATTGCTTCTCCCATCTCAGCTGGTTGCCACTGGAAGGGAATAAAAACTAGATTACGATTGATTCTGTTCAGTATTATTCAAGTGATTCAACCTGGAGTGATATTGAATGTACCTATGGTAAATGTATGTGGACTAGAGTGCCTACAATAAATGACAGCAATGCAGAAAATGGAAGAAGGGAAAGGATAAAATATCAAAATAAGTCATGTTTAAATATCATTTCAACAAAAGTCACAATCAGTAACTTTGTAAAATCTCAATGAATTTTAATATATATTAGTTTCATTCTGTATACCTTTATTCGTTTATCAAAAATACTTTTGTTAAACTGTAAGTGTCATAATTAAAGAAACTGCCCCTAACATATTTAAATAGGGTGAGCTGACTGCCAAACTAAATGATGGAATCACAGCAGCTGTCTGAGTTGATCACTGCAGAGCTGATTCCCTAATCAGGCAATACCTGGTAAGGTGCAGTGCTCACAGGGAGCACTGGGTCAGAAATGTGGGCCCACAATTCCGGCTTTCCATAGATTTAAATTAACAGATGCAATTTCCCAACCAGCACTTTCTCTTCTCTGGGAATGCCTTACTGGGGAATCAGCCCTCATGTCCATTGATTTTAATTCAAGCTCCTTACACTTTGGGGCAATAACCTTTTCTCAGCCAGTTCCCCCAATTATTGCATATTGATGGTATGGTGGTGAGACTCCCTCTTTACCAAGTATCAATGGTAAGGCTCCCTTGTTGATGATACTGGATCTTTCAAAAATGTTTAAAATCATGACTTTTAATATGACTTGAATCCAGCCACAGAACCACTGGGGAAAATAAAACCTTAGATGCACACTTTGGATGAAAAGCATTTTTGAAACTTGTTTAAAATTTTTGAAACTATAACATTTTTTTTCCAAAATAGTAAAGCACTTTTATCCATGCCATGCAGTTATGTGATAAGATTGGTATTCATTGGAGAGAAGTGACAAAATACATTTAACACATGGCTGAGACACAACTACATATTCTGTTTGCACCTCAACTATATTTGTCTTACAAAGCTTCACCATGAAACATGCTGATGTCTAAATCATGCAGTAATTCCAACTCTGTTATTATCACAAGAAAAGTAATTTTGCAAAATTGGAAATCAACTGAAATGATGCCGATTGCCAGTTGACAGAATTTAATGTTCAAGATTATTAAAGAGAAAATTAGCTTATAATGTAGGAAAAAAGACTTGGAGACAGGGCTTGCTGTATTTTAGATAAACCAAATTCCCAGTTCATCCAAGGAATTGGATAGTTTTCCTGAACATTGATCACTGATCTGTGCAGTCCCACAATGTCTTCATGTGTGAAAGGTGGATTATTATAGGAAAATTCACATAGTTATTAATTATAGCAAGAAAATTATATGATCATAAATTCATCAGCACACTGAAAGGTGGGTTGCATTTATACTGCCACTTTTACGTAAGTGCAAAATGGTTTTAGATGCTCATCAATGCCAAATGTGATTGTATCAGACAGAAGATTACTGAGCAAACTAAAGTCCTAAGCTTTGATGCCTGTTCAGAAGGCTGCCTCACGCCAAACTGAGTTCCCAAAACTGTTTTCAGTCATTGATATAAGAGCATATGAATTGATAGGAGGCTCCCTGACATTAATAAAGCCCTGTACATTCACTACTTGTAACAAAAAGACTGTAATTCTTCTTGAATTGAGAATCTGGGCTTGAGGATAGTATTTATATTCGGGTGCTGCAATTTTTTCTTTTACTTAGTCCTACAGAATTTTCTCCTCACCAAATCAGGCTGTTGAAGAAGGGAAGAGAGACACCAAAAGAGAGAAAATGAGAAGTTATAGAAAACAAGGAGACAGAAAAGGATAGAAAAAAGCAAACAGGTACAACCAGGGGCAGGAGGAATGTGGGAGTGAGGGGTAGGGGGGGACAGGGGACGAGAGGGGTGGGAAGGAAGGATAGAGAGGGTAACTCATTTGTGTCCCACACCCCAAAGAAGCATATTGGTTGGGAAACTCTGATTTTCTATGAATTTCTGCTGCAGGTAAAATAAAGAAATAAAAGAAAAAGAATACATAAAGGGATAGTGGCATACTTGGATATGCACTTGAATTGCTGTAACCTACAGGGTTACAGACCGAGAGCTGGAAAGTGGAATTAGGCTGACTAGCTCTTTTCCAACACAGACACGATGGGCTGAATGGCCTCCTTTTGTGCCGTAAACTTTCTATGTTTCAGTGGGCAGAATTTTCCCGGCCCTAAGGAGGTGGTTTTGGAGGTGGCAGGAGGAAGGTTGGGGTGGGGGTGGGGGTGGAGGGCGGGGTTGGGGGGATGCATGTGATAAATTGGACCAAGGTGCGTCAAGTCCGCTCCTTGACATGTTCCCATCTCCAGGAGATTTTCCAGGAAGTGGGCTCGCTGCGGCAGCAACTGCCCATCCATCCACGGCAAGGTATTTAATTGTGTGCAGAAATGCAATATTACGGAAGGCATGCAGACCACTGTGTCAGGAGTTTGGCAGGGCATTGGAGGCAGGCTCAGGATGGGAGGTTAGAGGGATATCGGAGGCTTCCGTCCATGGTGCTATCACAGAACCGCAAGGCTAAAACTTTTGTATGTTTGGTTAGTCTAGCTAGGAGAGATTATTGAGTCTTCAGTAAGTTTTAACAATACTAGTTTATTCCATGGTAAAGAACTATATACAGCTTTATACAAATATATCTGACTCCACTGATGATCATGATGTCTCTCCTTCTAATCTCTCTTATGTGATCTCTTATATCAACGTAGCGGAAGGTATTACTCACACTGTCTCAAACATTAACCCTTTCAAACCCTTATACTACATCTCCCCTACAAGTCTTTGTCCATTTTATTTTAGATTAGATTTAGATTAGATTAGAGATACAGCACTGAAACAGGCCCTTCGGCCCACCGAGTCTGTGCCGAACATCAACCACCCATTTATACTAATCCTACACTAATCCCATATTCCTACCAAACATCCCCACCTGTCCCTATATTTCACTACCACCTACCTATACTGGTGACAATTTATAATGGCCAATTTACCTACCAACCTGCAAGTCTTTGGCATGTGGGAGGAAACCGGAGCACCCGGAGAAAACCCACGCAGACACAGGGAGAACTTGCAAACTCCACACAGGCAGTACCCGGAATCGAACCCGGGTCCCTGGAGCTGTGAGGCTGCGGTGCTTGTACATTAATTTCTACTTTTACATATTACCCCATCTCCCCCAAGTCTCTGACATCACAGATTCAATCTGTCAGGAGGTTTCACAACTCTCCCTGATCTTCTTGTTGTCAGACTTGGAAAATCAGTAGTCTTTCTCTGAACTCTTGTTTCTTGACTTGGATGGCCTTCATTGAGGTTTGTAGTATTCGGTGCTTTCTGAATTTCAGGTGCAACATCTGGTTCATCCAAATGTATGACTGATTGACGTCTTAGATGAATTGAAATAAGATTTCTCCTGTTTCTTATTTAGTACATACTTCAGAAGGTACTAGAAGAAGATCTCTGACAATTCTCATCTCTCTGGACGATTACTCCTTCTCTGCCTTGGTCTCATACCAATACCTTTTCTCCTTCCATCGACTTCGATATCTCCTATTATAGTTATAAGCTTGTTTTCTGTAAGACTTTTCTCTGTCTTGAACTCTCTGATAATCCTGGACTTCTAGCCCTGGAAGTAATTTTTTGGGTAGGATGGGAAGTTGTGTTTTAAGCTTCCTTCCCGCCAACAATTTTGATGGTGCTAATCCACATTGTAATGGGGTAGATCTGTACTTTAGGAGTACTGCTTGAAAATCTTCATTTATCTTTAGCAGTACTTTGTTAGTTCTACTCCTCTTGCAGCTTCACCATTAGATTGAGGATATCTAGGGTAACCTGTAAGACGTACAAATGCACAATTTTCCACAAAGTGTGTAAAGTAGTCGTTGGCAAATTGTGGACCATTATCAGAAACAATCTGGTCAGGAATGACATGTGTTGCAAAGATTGCCGATAGAACTCAAATGACTGTCTCAGTAGTCGTTATGTACAAATGATTGATTTCGATCCACCTGGAAAAATAGTCGATAGCAATCAGCTAGGATTTTCCCTTAAACATGAATAGATTCATACCCAGACTTTCCCACGATCTGGTTTGAAATTGGGTTGAGATAAGAGGTTCCCTTTGATCCTGTCTGTGCACTGCACATTTCTGGCAATTTGAAATCATTTTTTCTATGTCTCTTGATATTTCTGGCTGCCACACGGATGACTGAGCCCTTGTTCTGCATTTCATGATATCCATGTGGCCCTGGTATATTTTCTCCAAGATGTCTGCCTGGAATGAGACTGGAGTCACCAGCCTCTCATCATATACCAGCACATCATTCACAATAGTAAAGTGCTTTCTGTAGTCAAAGAAGATTTTCATCACCTTACCACTGAGATGCTGCTGTGGCCAACTTGTCTGCAATATTGGTGGATACAGATGCATTCCTCAACTTGCATCTGAGCATGACAAATTTCTTGGAGCTTTTTTGAGCATGCCAGCCATTGTGATGCAGTGAACTGAGAATATGACTCAATCTCATTAATGAAGATAACATCCTGTTGTGTAGGATGGTCAACAGTAGCTCTGGACAACGCATCTGCTGTCATTTGCAGCTTGCCCTGCACGTATACCATTTCAAAATGAATCTCATGAGCCTCAATCAGAATCTCTGGATTCTCAGAGGCATCCTAGTGAGTTCCTTTTCATAAGTAAGGAAACTAGGGCTTTGTGGTCTGTGTCTATGACAACCTTTATATAATGATTATTATATATGATATAATCTGAGAACTTCTCACAAGCCCACGTGACTGCAAGAGCTTCTTTCTGTATGACAGCGTACCTCGTCTCAGTCTCAGACAATGCTCGTGACGCATGATAAACTGGTCTTTAACATCCATCAGGTTGTTCGTGAAAAAGGACTGCCCTTAACACTGTAGATGAGGCGTCTGCTGTATTGTGCTCAGTAGTGAGGGGTTATAATGTGCTCAGATATCTGATGAAATCAGCATTTCCTTGATCCTATGAAATGCCTGCTCCTGATGTGTATCCCAACACCATGCTTGAGCTTTCCTTAATAGTTGTCTTAAGGGTTCAGTAACTTGTGCTAGATTGGGCAGAAATTTTGCCAACTGATTAACCATTTCAAAGAATCGTTGAAGATCTTGGACAGAAGTAGGAATTGGGAATTTACAAATGGCTCTTGTCTTTTGTGGGTCTGCCATCATGCGCTTGCTACTAACAATGTGCCCTAGGAAATGAATAGACGTTTCAGAGAACTCACACTTTTCAGGCCTTCTTCTTATAGATGATTCAAAACCACTCTAACCCTCAGCTAATGTTCTTTGTCGGATTCTCCATGGACTAAGATGTCGTCTATATGCCATATTACTGCTTTAAGGCCCTGTAGAATGTTTGACATCGTTTTTTGGAATGTTTCCAGTGCTGATGTTATTCCGAATGGTAAACTATTAAAACAAAATCTTCTGAACAGAGTAATGAAGGCTGTCAATAAGCTTGACTTCTTATCCAACAGAACTTACCAAAAGCCACTATTCGGGTCGAGCTTTGTGAAAATGGTACTTTTGGATAACTTTGCCAAAGTTTCATCTACTGAGGACGTCAGATGGATTTCTTTGGCTACACAAATGCAAAGATTACGTTAGGTTTAGGAACAGGAACCATTCCGAGCACCACTCTGTAGGCTCAGTGACAGTAGAAATGACTCCCATCCTGGTCCTCTCTTCTACCTGATCTTGGACTTGTTTCATTAGTGGGTATGGTATCTTCTTAGGCATGAAAAGGCATACAGGTTTAGCACCTTTTCGCAAAGTAATACTATATTCGGTCTCAATTCTTCCTAGAGCAGTCAATAATTTTGGAAAGTCTTTTTGGAAGTGACTCCTGGATTCTTGCTGCTTAACTTCTTCCATTTTCCTGATAAGAAGTAAGTCTATACAAGCTCTTCTACTAAAAGATAAAATGCCTGATTCTGTAGAACGTACAGTGTTTCCAGTATCTGCTTTTCCTTAAACTGTAGTGTTGCCTGTAGCTTTCCTGTGACTTTCAATTCACTCCCTCCTGGACCGCGTAACTGAGTTTCTGTTGGTGGCAAGCAATGTGTTGATAACCACGGTTCTTTGTCTGATAAAACTGTTACACTTGCTCCAGTGTCTAGTTTAAAGTTGGTGATATGTCCATTGGCATATATATTTGCATTCCAGAATGCATGATTCGGGTCATTGATCTCACCAAGG
This sequence comes from Heterodontus francisci, assembly GCF_036365525.1. Taxonomy (NCBI): domain Eukaryota; kingdom Metazoa; phylum Chordata; class Chondrichthyes; order Heterodontiformes; family Heterodontidae; genus Heterodontus; species Heterodontus francisci. The sequence continues at coordinate 48,955,072 of NC_090390.1, forward strand.
AAGTTTTCTGGTTTCTCTTCTGATGAAGATTGTTCCACTTCATGAATAACTCTATGCATGATGAATTTTCCTTTAGAACCTGTGAAAGTCAAGGTTTTATTTTGGCACATCTTCCCAAAATGGCCAACTTTTTTGCAGTGAAAGCATTCTGCTTTGTGGCAGGACACCTGTGGGCCTTTTTGGCACCACAGCACTGGCAGGGTTTCATGGCGTCTTGCAGTTTCCCTCCCAAATGTACCTTCTTTTCTGGTGCTTCTTTTACAGTCCTGTGCTTAAGAAACTGTATGGTCGCTGGATGTTTCATGAACCAAGGTTTTTCTTCACCTCTCAGGATTGCTCTGTTCTGCTTCGAGACCTCTGCTTGTCTCACCTGCTGTATTGCTTTGTCTGGGGTGAAGTCTTCCTCAGACTGCAATAAATCTGATAGGAATTCATCAGCAATATCTAGTACAATGCAATCTCTTACTAGTTCTGTTTTAAGATCTTCCAAATCGCATCCTTCAACTAGCCTATAAAGTTCATTAATAAAAGCATTTATCGGTTCACCTGATTTCTGGACCCTTCTGTCAAATTTGGCACTTTCTATAATCTTGTTGCTCCTCAGGTTGAAATAATTATCAAAGGCTTTTAAGACTTCTTCAAATTTATCTGATGTCTCATTAATGCCTTGTCTTCCAATAACATCACCTGCTTTCATTCCTATGGAATAAAGTAATGTGCTGACGTGTCTGCTGTGGACTTGCTGTGCAATTTTGAAGCAATTCTGTACCTCAAAAATCTTTTTCTCCAAAGTGACCAGTTCAGAGTTTGATTTGGTCCTTCCATGTGTCCAAACCTCTCCAGTGGCGTTAATTTAAGATCCATGGCTTTTCTAAACTTGTTAGGTAGTTTTCTTTCTATTTTAAATTTTCCTTCCTATACTAGAAGTTTTCCTGCAGTTTTTGAAAGTTTTCCCGCACTTTTCAGCCTCACAGTCACCTCGTGTAATGGCGCCGACCTTGGACCCGCCCTAGTGCTCCATCAGTAACAGTTTTCTACCCTTTGTTGAGGGTTGCTCACCAGATCCCTGACCATTGCATGGATCTCTGACCCAAAGCCTGTGATCGCTGGACTGAGATTCTTTCACCACCCACCATGCCTTTGTGGTGCAGTCTGAATGCCTCTGCAAGCTGACTCCCAACTCTCCGTGTGCAGTCTTGATGCAGTTTTGGCGCCATTTTTCTCAGGTCAGCCTTCTTCAAAGTATTTTGCAGAATTTTCTGGGTGTGGTATGGTAAAAACCACCATTGCTCACCATATTTTATGTTTGGTTAGTCCAGCTAGGAGAGATTTTAACAATAATAGTTTAAAACATATTAGAGAACTATATACAGCTTAATACAAGTGTGTCTAACTCCACTGATGATTATGATGCTCCTCCTTCAAGTTTCCCTCTCATGTGATCTCTTACATCATCATAGAGGGAGGTATTACTCACACTGTCCCAAACATTAACCCTTTCAAACCCTTATACTACAAAAATGGGGACAGCCACAGCCAAAAGCATTCTTGTGGAGGAGTTCTCCCTCCACACCGATAGTCCTAACAGCTCTGGGCCTTCATTTTCATTCAGCCTTCTGAAGTGTTTCGACAGAGCCTCCATTTTGAGGTGTTCTCATGCTTTCCATCTGCCTCTGCAGTGACCACCTCCTCCATAGAACCATAGAAAAATTAGAGCACAGAAAGAGGCCATTCAGCCCGTCGTGTTTGTGCCAACCGAAAAAACTAGCTGCCCAATCTATAGCCTTGCAGGTCACAACACTTCAGGTGCAGGTCCAGGTACTTTTTAAAAGTCTGTGGAATTCATTACCCCAGAGTTCAGTGGATGTCGCGACATTGAGTCAATTTAAGGAGGAGATAGACAGATTTTTAATTAGTAATGGGTTGAAAGGTTATGGAGAACAGGCAGAAAAATTGAGTTGAGGCTGAGATGAGATCAGCCATGATCATATTGAATGGCAGAGCAGGCTCGAGGAGCTGAATTGCCTACTCCTGCTCCTAGTTCTTATGTTATGTTATGTTCTTATGTTTAAAGAATAGAGGGTTTCTGCCTCCGCCACCATTCTGGCAGTGAATTCCAGAAACCCGCCACCCTCTGGGTGAAAAAGTTTTTCCTCATGTCCCATCTAATCCTTCTCCCAATCACCTTAAACCTGTGCACACTGGTAATTGACCTCTCCACTAGGGAAAACAGGTCTTTCCTGTCTACTCTATCTAGGCCCTTCATAATTTTGTATACCGCTATTAAGTCACTCCTCAGCCTCCTCTGTTCTAAGGAAAACAATCCTGGCCTATCCAATCTTTCCTTATAGCTGCAACTTTCGAGCCCTGGCAACATTCTTGTAAATCTCTGTACTCTTTCAAGAGCAATTATGTCGTCTCTGTAATGCAGTGACCAGAACTGTACGCAATACTCCAGCTGTGGCCTCACCAGCATTTTATACAGTTCCAGCATTACATCCTTGCTTTTGAATTCTATACCTTGGCCAATAAAGGAAAGCATTCCATATGCCTTCTTTACCACTTTATCTACCCGTCCTGCCACCTTCAAGGACCTGTGGACATGCACTCCAAGGTCTCTCACTTCTTCTAACCCTCTCAATATCCTCCCGTTTACTGTGTATTGTCTCAATTTATTTGCCCTCCAAAAATGCATTACCACACACTTTTCTGGATCGAATTCCATTTGCCACTTTTCCACCCACTCAGCCAAACCACTGATAATGTTCTGGAGTCTAAAGCTATCCTCTTCACTATCAACTACACGGTCAATTTTTGTGCCATCAGCAAATTTCCCAATCATGCCTCCCACATTTAAGACCAAATCATTAATATATACCACAACCAGCAAGGGACCCAACAGTGAGCCCTGTGGAACGCCACTGGAAACAGCTTTCCATTCACATAAACATCCATTGACTACAACCCTTTGTTTCCTGGCCCTGAGCCAATTCTGGATCCAACCTGCCACATTCCCCAGTATCACATGGGCTTTCACTTCACTGACCAGTCTGCCTCAACATCGATTCCGGACCTCATGAAGTCTCATGGCATCAGGTCAAATATGGGCAAGGTAACCTCCTACTGATTACCACCTACCGCCCTCCCTCAGCTGATGACTCAGTACTCCTCCATTTTGAACACCACTTGGAGGAAGCACTGAGGGTGGCAAGGGCACAAAATGTACTCTGGGTGGGGGACTTCAATGTCCATCACCATGAGTGGCTCGGTAGCACCACTACTGACCGAGCTGGCCGAGTCCTAAAGGACATGGCTGCAAGACTGGGTACGCGGCAGGTGGTGGGGGAACCAACACGAGGGAAGAACATACTCGACCTCGTCCTCACTAATCTGCCTGCCGCGGATGCATCTGTTCATGACAGTATTGGTAGGAGTGACCTCCGCACAGTCCTTGTGGAGACGAAGTCCCGCTTTCACATTGAGGATACCGTCCATCGTGTTGTGTGGCACTATCACCGTGCTAAATGGGATAGATTTCGAACGGATCTAGCAATGCAAAACTGGGCATCCATGAGGCACTGTGGGCCATCAGCAGCAGCAGAATTGTACTCAACCACAATCTGTAACTTCATGGCCCGACATGTCCCCCACTCTACCATTACCATCAAGCCCGGAGACCAACCCTGGTTCAATGAAGAGTGCAGGAGGGCATGCCAGGAGCAGCACCAGGCAAACCTCAAAATGAGGTGTCAACCTGGTGAAGCTACAACCCAGGACTACCTGCATGCCAAACTGCGTAAGCAGCATGCGATAGACAGAGCTAAGCGATCCCATAACCAACGGATCAGATCTAAGCTCAGCAGTCCTGCCACATCCAGCCGTGAATGGTGGTGGACAATTAAACAACTAACTGGATGAGGTGGCTCCACAAATATCCCCATCCTCAATAAAATAAAAGCAAAATACTGCGGATGCTGGAAATCTGAAACAAAAACAAGAAATGCTGGATTCACTCAGCAGGTCTGGCAGCATCTGTGGAAAGAGAAGCAGAGTTAACGTTTCGGGTCAGTGACCCTTCTTCGGAACTGACAAATATTAGAAAAGTCACAGATTATAAACAAGTGAGGTGGGGGTTGGGCAAGAGATAACAAAGGAGAAGGTGCAGATTGGACCAGGCCACATAGCTGACCAAAAGGTCACAGAGCAAAGGCAAACAATATGTTAATGGTGTTTTGAAAGACAAAGCATTAGTACAGATTAGGTGTGAATATACTGAATATAGAACATCAGCAAGTGCAAACCTGAAGAAAAACAACCTGAAAAAAACAGTGGGTAAGCAAACTGAACAAACTAAGATGAAATGAAATAAATGCAAAAAATGTAAAAAGGAATGCAAAAAAAAGGAAGAAAAAATAACTAAAAATGACTAAAAATGAAAGTAAAGTGGGGGGCTGTCATGCTCTGAAATTATTGAACTCAATGTTCAGTCCGGCAGGCTGTAGTGTGCCTAATCGGTAGATGAGATGCTGTTCCTCGAGCTTGCGTTGATGTTCACTGGAACACTGCAGCAATCCCAGGACAGAGATGTGAGCATGAGAGCAGGGGGGAGTGTTGAAATGGCAAGCAACCGGAAGCTCAGGGTCCTGCTTGCGGACTGAGCGGAGATGTTCCGCAAAGCGGTCACCCAGTCTGCGCTTGGTCTCCCCAATGTAGAGGAGACCACACTGTGAGCAGCGAATACAGTATACTACATTGAAAGAAGTACAAGTAAATCGCTGCTTCACCTGAAAGGAGTGTTTGGGGCCTGGGATAGTGAGGAGAGAGGAGGTAAATGGGCAGGTATTACACCTCCTGCGATTGCAAGGGAAGGTGCCCTGGGACGGGGACGAGGTGGTGGGGGTAATGGAGGAGTGGACCAGGGTGTCGCGGAGGGAACGATCCCTTCGGAATGCTGACAGGGGAAGGGAGGGGAAGATGCGACTGGTAGTGGCATCACGCTGGAGGTGGCGAAAATGGCGGAGGATGATCCTTTGGATATGGAGGCTGGTGGAATGAAAAGTGAGGACAAGGGGAACCCTGTCACGGTTCTGGGAGGGAGGGGAAGGGGTGAGGGTAGAGGTGCGGGGAATGGGTCGGACACGGTTGAGGGCCCTGTCAACCACAGTGGGGGGAAATCCTCGGTTGAGGAAAAAGGAGGTCATATCAGAAGCACCGTCATGGAAGGTAGCATCATCAGAGCAGATGCGTCGGAGACGGAGAAACTGGGAGAATGGAATGGAGTCCTTACAGGAGGTAGGGTGTGAAGAAGTGTAGTCGAGGTAGCTGTGGGAGTCAGTGGGCTTATAATGGATATTGGTAGACAACCTATCCCCAGAGATGGAGACAGAGAAGTCGAGGAAGGGAAGGGAAGTGTCAGAGATGGACCATGTAAAGGTGAGAGAAGGGTGGAAATTGGAAGCAAAGTTGATAAAGTTTTCTAGTTCGGGGCGGGAGCAGGAAACGGCACCGATACAGTCATCAATGTACCGGAAAAAGAGTTGGGGGAGGGGGCCTGAGTAGGACTGGAACAAAGAATGCTCGACATATCCCACAAAAAGACAGGCATAACTAGGACCCATGCGGGTACCCATAGCGACACCTTTTACTTGAAGGAAGTGCGTGGAGTTGAAGGAGAAGTTGTTCAATGTGAGAACAAGTTCAGCCAGGCTGAGGAGGTTGTTGGTGGATGGGGACTGGTTGGGCCTCTGTTCCAGGAAGAAGCGGAGAGCCCTCAAACCATCCTGGTGGGGGATGGAGGTGTAGAGCGATTGGACGTCCATAGTGAAGAGGAGGCGGTTGGGACCAGGAAACTGGAAATTGTCAAAATGACGTAGGGCGTCAGGAGAGTCACGGATGTAGGTGGGAAGAGACTGCACCAGCGGAGAAAAGATAGAGTCTAGATAGGAAGAAATAAGTTCAGTTGGGCAGGAGCAGGCTGACACAATGGGTCTGCCGGGACAGTCCCGTTTGTGGATTTTGGGAAGGAGATAGAAGCGGGCTGTCCGGGGTACCTGCCCATTTACCTCCTCTCTCCTCACTATCCCAGGCCCCAAACACTCCTTTCAGGTGAAGCAGCGATTTACTTGTACTTCTTTCAATGTAGTATACTGTATTCGCTGCTCACAGTGTGGTCTCCTCTACATTGGGGAGACCAAGCGCAGACTGGGTGACCGCTTTGCGGAACATCTCCGCTCAGTCCGCAAGCAGGACCCTGAGCTTCCGGTTGCTTGCCATTTCAACACTCCCCCCTGCTCTCATGCTCACATCTCTGTCCTGGGATTGCTGCAGTGTTCCAGTGAACATCAACGCAAGCTCGAGGAACAGCATCTCATCTACCGATTAGGCACACTACAGCCTGCCGGACTGAACATTGAGTTCAATAATTTCAGAGCATGACAGCCCCCCACTTTACTTTCATTTTTAGTCATTTTTAGTTATTTTTTCTTCCTTTTTTTTGCATTCCTTTTTACATTTTTTGCATTTATTTCATTTCATCTTAGTTTGTTCAGTTTGCTTACCCACTGTTTTTTTCAGGTTGTTTTTCTTCAGGTTTGCACTTGCTGATGTTCTATATTCAGTATATTCACACCTAATCTGTACTAATGCTTTGTCTTTCAACACACCATTAACATATTGTTTGCCTTTGCTCTGTGACCTTTTGGTCAGCTATGTGGCCTGGTCCAATCTGCACCTTCTCCTTTGTTATCTCTTGCCCAACCCCCACCTCACTTGTGTATAATCTGTGACTTTTCTAATATTTGTCAGTTCCGAAGAAGGGTCACTGACCCGAAACGTTAACTCTGCTTCTCTTTCCACAGATGCTGCCAGACCTGCTGAGTGAATCCAGCATTTCTTGTTTTTGTCCCCATCCTCAATGATGGGGGAGCCCAGCACATCAGTGCAAAAGATAAGGCTGAAGCATTTGCAACAATCTTCAGCCAGATTTGCCGAGTTGATGATCCATCTCGGCCTCCTCCTGAAGTCCCCAGCATCACAGATGCCAAACTTCAGCCAATTCGATTCACTCCACGTGATATCAAGAAACGACTGAAGGCACTGGATACTGCAAAAGCTATGGGCCCTGACAATATTCCCGCAATAGTACTGAAGACCTGTGCTCCAGAACATGCCACGCCCCGAGCCAAGCTGTTCCAGTACAGCTACAACACTGGCATCTACCCTGCAATGTGGAAAATTGGCCAGGTATGTCCTGTACACAAAAAACAGGACAAATCCAACCCGGCCAACTACCGCCCCATTAGCCTACTCTCAATCATCAGTAAAGTGATGGAAGGTGTCATCAACAGTGCCATCAAGCGGCACTTGCTTCGCAATAACCTGCTCAGTGATGCTCAGTTCGGATTCCGCCAGGGCCACTCAGCTCCTGACCTCATTACAGCCTTGGTTCAAACATGGACAAAAGAGCTGAACTCAAGAGGTGAGGTGAAAGTGACTGCCCTTGACATCAAGGCAGCATTTGACCGAGTATGGCATCAAGGAGCCCTGGCAAATCTGAGGTCAATGGGAATCAAGGGGAAAACTCTCCGCTGGCTGGAGTCATACCTAGCGCAAAGGAAGATGGTTGCGGTTGTTGGACGTCAATCATCTGAGCTCCAGGACATCACTGCAGGAGTACCTCAGGGTAGTGTCCGAGGCCCAACCATCTTCAGCTGCTTCATCAATGACTTTCCTTCAATCATAAGGTCAGAAGTTCGGATGTTCGCTGATGATTGCACAATGTTCAGCACCATTTGCAATTCCTCAGATACTGAAGCAGTCCGTGTAGAAATGCAGCAAGACCTGGAGAATATCCAGGCTTGGGCTGATAAGTGGCAAGTAACATTCGCGCCACACAAGTGCCAGGCAATGACCCTCTCCAACAAAAGAGAATCTAACCATCTCCCTTTGACATTCAACGGCATTACCATCGCTGAATCCCCCACTATCAACATCCTCGGGGCTACCATTGACCGAAAACTGAACTGGAGTAGCCATATAAATACCGTGGCTACAAGAGCAGGTCAGAGGCTAGGAATCTTGAGGCGAGTAACTCACCTCCTGACTCCCCAAAGCCTGCCCACAATCGACAAGGCACAAGTCAGGAGTGTGATGGAATACTCTCCACTTGCCTGGATGGGTGCAGCTCCAACAACACTCAAGAAGCTCGACACCATCCAGGACAAAGCAGCCCGCTTGATTGGCACCCCATCTACAAACATTCACTCCCTCCACCACCGACGCACAGTGGCAGCAGTGTCTTTCTTTGGCCTCCTTATCTCGAGAGACAATGGATACGCGCCTGGAGGTGGTCAGTGGTGTGTGGAGCAGCGCCTGGAGTGGCTATAAAGGCCAATTCTAGAGTGACAGACTCTTCCACAGGTGCTGCAGAAAAATTTGTTTGTCGGGGCTGTTGCACAGTTGGCTCTCGCCTTGCGCTTTTGTCTTTTTTCCTGCCAACTGCTAAGTCTCTTCGATTCGCCACTCTTTAGCCCCACCTTTATGACTGCCCGCAAGCTCTGGCGAACGCTGGCAACTGACTCCCACGACTTGTGATCAATGTAACAGGACTTCATGTCGCGTTTGCAGATGTCTTTGAAGCGGAGACCTGGACGGCCGGTGGGTCTGATACCAGTGACGAGCTCGCTGTACAATGTGTCTTTGGGGATCCTGCCATCTTCCATGCGGCTCACATGGCCAAGCCATCTCAAGCGCCGCTGACTCAGTAGTGTGTATAAGCTGGGGATGTTGGCCACCTTGAGGACTTCTGTGTTGGAGATACGGTCCTGCCACCTGATGCCAAGGATTCTCCAGAGGCAGCGAAGATGGAATGAATTGAGACGTCGCTCTTGGCTGACATACGTTGTCCAAGCCTCACTGCCATAGAGCAAGGTACTGAGGACACAGGCTTGATACACTCGGACTTTTGTGTTCCGTGTCAGTGTGCCTTTTTCCCACACTCTCTTGGCCAGTCTGGACATAGCAGTGGAAGCCTTTCCCATGCGCTTGTTGATTTCTGCATCTAGAGACAGGTTACTGGTGATAGTTGAGACTAGGTAGGTGAACTCTTGAACCACTTCCAGAGCGTGGTCGCCAATATTGATGGATGGAGCATTTCTGACGTCCTGCCCAATGCTGTTCGTTTTCTTGAGGCTGATGGTTAGGCCAAATTCATTGCAGGCAGCCGCAAACCTGTCGACGAGACTCTGCAGGCACTCTGCAGTGTGGGATGTTAAAGCAGCATCGTCAGCAAAGAGGAGTTCCCTGATGAGGATTTTCCGTACTTTGGACTTCGCTCTTAGACGGGCAAGATTGAACAACCTGCCCCCTGATCTTATGTGGAGGAAAATTCCTTCTTCAGAAGACTTGAATGCATGTGAAAGCAGCAGGGAGAAGAAAATCCCAAAGAGTGTGGGTGCGAGAACACAGCCCTGTTTCACGCCACTCAGGATAGGAAAGGGCTCTGATGAGGTGCCGCCATGTTGAATTGTGCCTTTCATATTGTCATGGAATGAGGTGATGATACTTCGTAGCTTTGGTGGACATCCAATCTTTTCTAGTAGTCTGAAGAGATCACGTCTGCTGACGAGGTCAAAGGCTTTGGTGAGATCAATGAAAGCAATGTAGAGGGGCATCTGTTGTTCGCGGCATTTCTCCTGTATCTGACGAAGGGAGAACAGCATGTCAATGGTCGATCTCTCTGCACGAAAGCCACACTGTGCCTCAGGGTAGACGCGCTCGGCCAGCTTTTGGAGCCTGTTTAGAGCGACTCGAGCAAAGACTTTCCCCACTATGCTGAGCAGGGAGATTCCACGGTAGTTGTTGCAGTCACCGCGGTCACCTTTGTTTTTATAGAGGGTGATGATATTGGCATCGCGCATGTCCTGAGGTACTGCTCCCTCGTCCCAGCACAGGCAAAGCAGTTCATGGAGTGCTGAGAGTATAGCAGGCTTGGCACTCTTGATTATTTCAGGGGTAATGCTGTCCTCCCCAGGGGCTTTTCCGCTGGCTGGAGAATCAATGGCATCACTGAGTTCCGATTTTGTTGGCTGTATGTCCAGCTCATCCATGACTGGTAGAGGCTGGGCTGCATTGAGGGCAGTCTCAGTGACAACATTCTCCCTGGAGTACAGTTCTAGGTAGTGCTCCACCCAGCGGTCCATTTGTTTGCGTTGGTCAGTGCTTATGTCCCCTGATTTAGATTTGAGGGGGGCGATCTTCTTGATGATTGGCCCAAAAGCTCTCTTAATACCATCATACATTCCTCTGATTTTCCGGTGTCTGAGGCCAGCTGAATATGACTGCATAGGTGTTGCCAGTAGTCATTTGCGCAGCGCCTGGCTGTTCTTTGTGCAGTGCTTCTGGCTGCTTTAAGTGGCAGCAGTGTGTACCATCTACAAGATGCACTGCAGCAATGCACCAAGGCTCCTTCGACAGCACCTTCCAAACCCACGACCTCTACCAACTAGAAGGACAAGGGCAGCAAATACATGGGAACACCACCCACCTGCAAGTTCCCCTCCAAGTCACACACCATCCTGACTTGGAACTATATCGCCGTTCCTTCACTGTCGCTGGGTCAAAATCCTGGAACTCCCTTCCTAACAGCACTGTGGGTGTACCTACCCCGCATGGAATTGCAGCGGTTCAAGAAGGCAGCTCACCACCACCTTCTCAAGGGCAATTAGGGAGGGGCAATAAATGCTGGCCTGGCCAGCGACGCCCACATCCCGTGAATGGATTTTAAAAAAATATGGGAACTTGTCAAATGTCTTACTAAAATCCATGTAGATCACATCCACTGCACTACCCTCATCAATCCTTCTTGTTACTTCCTCAAAAAACTCAATTAAGGCCTTCCCTTAACAAATTCATGCTGACTATCCCTGATTAATCTGTGCCTTTCTAAATGGCAGTTTATCCTGTCCCTCAGAATAGATGCTAACAATTTACCCAGCACCGAGGTCAGACTGACCAGCCTATAATTATTTGGCCTATCCCTCGCACCGTTTTTATACAATGGTATAACATTCACAGACTTCCAATCGTCTGGTACCTCTCCTATATCTAGTGAGGATTTGAAGATGATGCTCAGCGCATCCGCTATTGGCTTCCTTTAACAACCTGGGATGCAATCCATCTGGCCCTGGTGATTTATCCACTTTCAAGAATGTCAGACCCTCTAGTACTTCCTCTCTCATTATGCTTATTGTATCTAATATTTCACACTCCTCTTCTTTAACTACAAAATGTCTACATCAACCCTCTCCTTTGTGAAGACAGAGACTAAAAACTCATTCAGGACTCTGTCCACATCTTTTGCATCCACGCATAAGTTCCCTTGTATATCTCTGATCGGCCCTACCCTTTCCTTAGTTATCCTCTTGCTCTTAATGTACTAATAAAACATATTTGGATTTTCTTTGATTTTACCTGCCAATAATTTTTCATGTCCTCTCTTTGCTTTTCTAATTTCCTTTTTACTTCACCCCTGCACTTTCTATACTCCTGTAGGCTTTCTAAAGTATTAACATAGAAAACATAGAAACATAGAAAATAGGAGCAGGAGTAGGCCATTCAGCCCTTCGAGCCTGCTCTGCCATTCATTATGATCATGGCTGATCATCCAACTCAGTAACCTGTTCCCGCTTTCTCCCCATACCCTTTGATCCCTTTAGACCCAAGAGCTATATCTAACTCATTCTTGAAAACATACAATGTTTTGGCCTCAACTGTTTTCTGTGGTAGCGAATTCCACAGGCTTACCATTCTCTGGGTGAAGAAATTTCTCCTCATCTCAGTCCTGAAAGGTTTACCCCATATCCTTAGACTTTGACCCCTGGTTCTGGACTCCCCAACCATCAGGAACATCCTTCCTGCTCTACCCTGTCAAGTCCAGTTAGAATTTTATAGGTTTCTATGACATTAAGATTTTTGTGCTCATCATAAGCCTTCTTTTTCTGCTTTAACTTACCCTGAAAGCTTCTAGATAACCAGGGGACTCTAGATTTGGCAATACCACCCTTTATCTTTGTGGGGAGATGCCTACACTGTGCCTGTAGTATCTCGCTTTTGAATGCCTGCCATTGGTTTGCCACTGATTTTCCTTCAAATAGCTGTATCCGGTCCACTTTCGCCAGGGCACCTCTTAGTTTCTTAAAATTTGCCTTCCTCCAATTTAGAACTTTTACTCCTGTTTTATCTTTGTCCTTTTCCATAATTATGCTAAAACTAACTGTATTATGGTCACTATCTCCAAAATGGTCACCCACTGTTACTTCCTCCACTTACCCAGCTTCATTACTGGAGACTAAATCTAGAATTGTGCCCCGTCTCATTGGGCTTGTTTCATGCTGGCTAAAAAAGTTCTCTTAAATGCAGTTCAAGAATTTTGTCTCCTCTGTGCCCTTCATACTGTTTGTATCCCAGTTAATATTAGGGTAGTTGAAATCTCCAACTATTATTGCCTTATTGTTTTTGCACTCTGATATTTGCCTACATATTTGTTCTTCTACCTCCCTCTCACTATTTGGGGGTCTATAGTACACTCCTAGTAGTGTGGCTGCCTCTTTTTTATTTCTGAGCTCCACCCATATGGCCTCATTTGACGATTCAATTAGCATATCATCCCTCCTCAAAGCTGTTATTGATTCCTTAACTAATAATGCTACACCCCCTCCTTTTTTATCTCCCTCTCTACCCTGCCTGAAAACTTTATATTCAGGGAAGTTGAGTTGCCATTTTTGCCCCTCCTTTAGCCAAGTTTTTGTTATAGCAATAATATCATGTTGTCATGTGTCTATCTGTGCCCTCAGCTCATCGGCTTTATTTACTATACTCCTTGCATTTAAATGAATACCCTTTAACATTGCCAAATTCCTGTGCTGCACACGTTTTAACCTTTGCTTCTTCTGTCTTTCAGAGTCACTCACTAATCTTCTGCCTCCTGTTCCCTGTCCTGAAATTGTCTTATCTAAGTCTGTGGTCAGGTTCCCATCCTCCTGCCAAGCTAGTTTAAACCATCCTCAACAGCACTAGCAAACCTCCCTGCAAGGATATTTGTCCCAGTCCTGTTCGGGTGCAGATCGCCTGGCTTGTAGAGGTCCTACATTCCCCAGAACTGGTCCCAATGCCCCAGAAATCTGAAGCCCTCCCTGCTGGACCATCTCTCCATCTGGTGTTTTTTCCTATTGCTATACTCACTAGCACGTGGCCTTGGGAGTAATCCGAAGATTACTACCTTTGAGGTCCTTCTTGCTAATCTTGTTCCTAACTTCCTAAACTCAGCCTGCAGGAACTCTTTCTTCCTATATCATTGGTACCTATGTGGACCACGACCTCTGGCTGTACACTCTCACCCTCCAGAATCCCCATTAGCCGCTCGGTGATAACCTTGCACCAGGGAGGCAATATACCATCCTTGAATCATGCCTACGACCACAGAAACGCCTATTTGAATCCCCTTTCACTATTGCTGTCTTGTCCTTTCTCCTCCCTCCCTGCACAGCTGAGCCACCCATGGTGCTCTGGTCATGACTCTCACTGCACTCTCTAGAGAAACCCTCTCTCCCATCGGTACTCAAAACTGAATACTGGTTAGAAAGTGGGATGCCCTCTGGGGACTCCTGCACTACCTGCCTTGACCTTCTTATCTGTCTGGCAGCCACTCAGTCCCTCTCTGCCTGTGCTTTCTTAAGCTCCGGGGTGACTACCTCCTGGAACGTGCTATCCACGTAGTTCTCTGCCTCGCGGATGCGCCACAGTGAGTCCAGCCACTGCTCGAGTTCCGAAACCCGGAGCTCAAATGTCTGTAACCAGTGGCACTTCCTGCAGATGTGTTCGTCAAGGACACATGGTGCGTCCACGACTTCTCACATACCACAGGAGGCACATTCCGCTTGGCTGAGTTGCCCTGCCATTACTTAGCTTTACAAACTAACTATTGCTAATGTAATAAGTGGAATAACATACCAGTTACTTGCGAATCAACTTCTTCCCCTGTATCATGGAGGCTGAAAAGGCAGAAAAGAAAAGAAAGACTGCAAAGAACACCTCTTTCCCCTAATCAGTAAAATCCCTCACACACAACTCACAGCCTCACTGAGTCCAAACAGTACTATTCTAATTAGTAATTATTAATAAATTACACTAACGTCAGGCAAACCCTCACCTGCCAAGACTGAGGCACACATTATTTCGCCACATGAACATTAAAACTTTAAAAATTGCAATCATTGACTGGAAAGACATTTCCATGGCAGCAGACCATGTTGAAACAATGGAGATTCTGCAGTAGCTCTCCAATACACAGAAGTGGTCAGACTAGTTTTAGTCACATGGCTAGCTGACTAGGGCAGAGAAATTTGAGCCTCCAACAAGGGATGTGAAGAGGTTGTTCCATATAAGGAACCAGTCACATGACTAACCTGCTGAGCACCCTGGGAGCTTTTTAAATTTGAACTCCCAAACAAACCAAGTGCCAGTTAGAATGCCTTGTGTTTACTTGGAACTAAGAACACCTCCTGCCTATCTCTCAGGAAACTGAAACCATTGAAGACACATGAAATGCAAAGAGAGAAAGGTTTGCCACATGAATAAAGTTTTAAGAAGATTCCTGGGCCCCAACGAAACGCAAGAATATAACTTCTGTCAAGGACTACAGCGAGCTCGAGAAACAGTAACAAGATATTGCCTCAAACTTTTCTACTTATCTCTTCTACTCTCTTCTTTCCCATCTTGTATGTTTATATCGCGTGTGCATGCTAGCATGAGCGGGTCCTATATCCACAGGCATGAACCGTATTAGAGTTAAGTTTAAGGTTTAATAAATTTTATCTTTCTGCTTTAAACCAAAGAAAGCCTGTTTGTGCTCAGTTATTTGCCTGATAATTGGAAATGGTGAACATGGATTCACAAAAAGGGGATCTCAAAACACAGTGTGTTTAAAATTAAACCCTATTACAATAAGACCAAGTGAAGACAGCAAGAGACCCCTTAGACACCTTGCTCACCTGGTCGTAACATTAATTTAAAAACCTTAGTAGTACTAATCTTATCACTTACAAGGTAGCTATTTAAAAAAAAGAACTTTTTCCCTGATTTCTTAAAATCTATTTACAGGTAATAACAGCTGCTACTTACCAACCAATCAGCTTACAGATTTCCCTTGATGTCACTGGTAGTTTTATTTCCTCTTTTGAAACCCAGCGCGTTCCGACACAGCTAGAGAGCCTGCCGACTGCTGTTGCTCCGGTCTAAGGTAGCTGTAGATTTCGAGCCCTGCTCTCTATTTCTCCAGGTCCCACTCCAGATCCGCCTCCTGCCACGTCCGCAGCCGACTGTTGCTGCTCTGGTCTAAGGTAGGTGTAGGCCTTGAGCCCCACTCTTTATTTTTCAAGGTCCCGCTCCGGATCTACCTCCTCTCAGGTCTGCCGCTGACTGCTGCTGCTCCGGTCTAAAGTAGGTGTAGGCCTTGAGCCCCACTCTTTATTTCTCCAGGTCCTGCTCTGGATCTGCCTCCGCCCAGGTCCACCGCCAACTGCTGCTGCAACAATGAGGCTGCAGGCCAACAGTCCTGTGTGCCCTCTCAGTGGGCCTGCCTTGTCTGTGTCCTACCTGCCGTCCTTAATTTGAGGGTCAACTCAGAGCTTGCCTGTTAATTGGCTGCCTTTCATAAGATTGTGATGCCATGCAGAAGTCAGACACCAACGGGTTCAGGACCTAGAAATGGTTCCAACCCATGATTATATTCTATGTCAGGGAGATACCTGCCCTATTTTTCTTTGTTTCCACAAGTCCAAAAAGGTTTTCCTAAAACATGAATTGTAAGGTGAGCAAGGGTCCATAAATATATGCAATTTATGACTAGATTTTATGCTAAATTACAAATTTTTATTTATATTTATGCAATGCTTTTCTTGGTGTAAACAAAGAGCTGCAAAATTAGAACATGTGGCCCTGGCATTATTTGACAAAAACATGTGAAAAACACTTTTGCAGTGCTTCACCCCTCAGATTTGCACCCATTTCAAGGATCTCTGAATCAGTGTAGATTGTTTGTTTGCCTGCTAAACAATGCTATGCAATTGCAAATAATGCACAACCTAAAATATAAAATGAAGAGGGTTATTAATACTGATTGCAATAAAAGGTTTTGCTATAAGAGGTACATGGATTTTGATTAGTATTTGGGTTTAATTTTCTGTGCAATGATTATATTCCCCTTGAAGTGACACAATACATGGTGTAATAGCTGTAAGACTGTATTATAACTGAGTTAATAATGAAATCAAGTACAGAATAAACTGTGCCAAATAAATTTGTGAGGATGATTATTTTTTGAAAAGCTCACCTCATATTTCTGTCTGTTGTGGTAACTACTAAACTTATGCTGCAGATAGTGGCAGACTGAAAAGAAAATTCAGAGATCTGTAATGTTTAGTAACTGAGTGCTGAAAGGTACAAGAAACAGGGAATGTTTATTTTGATGATAAAATCATTAGCACCTTGGAATATTTGATTTGTTAATGTCAGACAACAGTGTTGAAAGAGGTAGCTACGGAAATAGTGGATGCTTTGGTGATCATCTTCCAAAATTCTATAGATTCTGGAGCGGTTCCTGCAGATTGGAAGGTAGCAAATGTCACCCCACTATTTAAGGAGGGAGTGAGAGAGATAACAGGGAACTACCGACCTGTTAGCCTTACATCAGTCGTTGGGAAAGTGCGAGAATCTATTCTAAAGGATATGATAAATGGACACTTGGATAATAATGATCTGATTGGGCATAGTCAACATGGATTTATGAATGGGAAATCATGTTTGACGAACCTGTTGGAGTTTTTTTGAGGATGTTACTAACGCTATTGATAAAGGGGAGTTGGTGGACGTGGTATACCTGGACCCCACAGGAGGTTGTTAGCAAAATTAAAGCACATGGGATAGGAGGTAATATACTGGCATGGATTAAGGATTGGTTGAAAGGCAGAAAACAGACAGTAGGAATAAATGAGCCATTCCTATGTTGGCAGGCTGTGACTAGTGGGATACCGCAAGGATCAGTACTTGGCCCCAGCTGTTCACAATATATATTAATGATTTGGATGTGGGGACCAAATGTAATATTTCCAAGTTCATGGATGACACAAAACTACATGGGAATGTGTGTTATGAGAAAGATGCAAAGCAGCTTCAAGGGGATTTGGACAGACTTAGTGAGTGGGCAAGAACATGGCAGATGGAATATAATGTGGAAAAATGCAAGGTTATCCACATTGGTAGGAGGAACAGATGCGCAGAATTTTTCTAAAATGGTAAGAGATTAGAAAGTGTAGATGTACAAAGGGACCTGGGTGTCCTCGTCAATAAGTTATTGAAAGTTCACATGCAGATGCAGCAAGCAATTAAGAAGGCTCATGGTATGTTAGCCTTTATCACAAGAGGATTTGGGTACAGGAGTAGCGAAGTCTTGCTTCAATTTTATAAAACCTTGGTTAGACCACACTTGGAGTACTATGTGCAGTTTTGGTCCCTTACCTTAGGAAAGATATTATTGCCATAGAGGGAGTGCAACAAAGGTTCACCAAACTCATTCCTGGGATGGCGGGGATGTCCTATGAAGAGATATTGGGAAACTGGGCCTGTATTCTCCAGAGTTTTGAAGAATACTTAAAGGGATAGACAGGGTAGATGCAGGTAAGATGTTTCCACTGTTTGGGGAGTCTAGAACCAGGGAACACAATTTCAAAATAAGGGGGAAGCCACTTCGGACCGAGATGAGGAGAAATTTCTTTACTCAGAGGCTTGTGAATCTTTGGAATTCTCTACTCCAGAGGGCTGAGGAAGCTCAGTCATTGAGTATGTTTAAAGCAGGGATTGACAGATTTCTAAATACCAATGACATAAAGGGATATGGGGATAGTGTAGGAAAAAGGCATTGCACTGGATGATCAGCCATGATTGTATCGAATGGCAGAGCAGGCTCGATGGGCTGAATGGCCTACCCATGCTCCTATGTTCATATGACAAAAAGTATGAAGGTAGCAGGCTTTGTCTTTCCAAATCTTGCTTCCATTAACAGCCAATTGCATGCCTAAAGTGAAGCATCAATAGGATCAAGTTGCTGTGCAACATCTGTTTTCTGAAAGCTATAGTAAAAGTATGCTGTACAACTCCAATTTAACTTTGATTGACACAACTTAAATGCTTCATGGCTTCTCTCTTCATTTTTTGTTCAGGGAATAGATTGCTGGGGACAGGATGGGGGCAGTATGGGGGAATGGTGCACAGTTTATGCCGTGTAATTTTTCTGGTGAATGCAGTGAAAGAATTAATTGTGCCTCTTTGGTTTTGAACATAGTAACAGGAGTAGGCCATTCAGCCATTCAGAGCCCTTTCCACTATTGAATTCGATAATGGCTGATTTGTACTGTCTTGATCAATAGTTTGATGATCTGGGTTTCATTGTATTAATCTGTCCATTGATCTGTGTTCACTGTGTGTGATTGTTTAAGCCTAGTTGAAACTGAAACGAAAAGAGCCAGGTTGGAATGTTCTAGAAAGAGAAACTATTATGAGAAAGACATTGTACTGAAATCTTATAAGTGTGAGATATTTTAAAGTACTATAAATAAACCAGTTGGCGATTTAATACAAGTGTGATAGCTACATTGCTCTGAGATAAATCAGATATATATAATTACCCAGAAACCTGGAATAACCACATGTACCTCAACTCCATTTATCCATTTTTGATCCAGCATGACTCTATGGCTATTATCCCTTGATATCTTTACCTAATAAAAATCTCAATCTTCTTCTTGAAAAATTCAAAGGACCCAGCATCCACAGCCTGTTGGGGAGAGATTTCCACTATTCTTTGGGTGTAAAAGTACTTCCTGATTTTACTCCTAGCACTAATTTTAAGATTTGTGCCCCCTTGTTCAGGATTTCCCCACAAGAGGAAATAGATCCTTTGGGAAAATTTTCCCAGGCAAGGGGAGGTGGGTTTGGGTGCATGCAGGGAGTTACATGCCCCACGTTGGGTCAGGATTCTGACACCATCGCGCCGTCTTCCGGCTTTCCCTGGGGTGGGTTCCAAGGCCAGTGGGGAACCTCCTTGGATCTGTCGGAAAACCATTTAAGACACTTAAAAAGCCAATTAAGTCCTTCTTTAACCCTGAATTCAGACTTTCAGTGCCAGTGCACAGGTTCCATGCTGTTTCAACATCTCACCAGGTTGGAGCAGGCGAGTACACAGCACAAAGTCATTGTTGACTGAAATTGACCTGCTCAGAACACTATAAAGGCTGAAATCAGCAAGCTTGTGGTTAGCTACAGTGAAAAGCTAGTGCTGACAGAATTAGTTCTTTCAGCCTGAAATCATTGGTTTCAGAGGGAATTGCAACTTTGTCCAGTAACTTTCAAGTGCCTTGATGTTGACTGAGCTGAATCTCAACTTCCTGCAACATGGGAGCTGCAGTAGCCTGGACCCCTGAGCAGGAGCAGTAGAATAATCCAGTTTAGCAGCCACAGCAACAGGGGCAGAAAATCCAGGAGCAGCACCAGCTGCCTTCTCCACAGCCACATGCAGCTCCACGGAACAGAGGGGATGGACTCAGAGCTGCACCTCGAAGGAGGGGGAAGGCGGTGGCGTAGTGGTATTGTCACTGGACTAGTAACCCGGGGACCCAGGGTATTGCTCTGGGGACATGGGTTCAAATCCCACCACAGCAGGAAGTGGAATTTGAATTCAATTATTAAATCTGGAATTGATAACTAGTCTAATGATGGCTGTGAAACCATTGTTGATTGTTGTAAAAACCCATCTGGTTCACTAATGACCTTTAGGGAAGGAAATCTGCTGTCCTTACCTGGTCTGGCCTACATGTAACTCCAGACCCACAGCAATGTGGTTAACTCTCACATGCCCTCTGAAATGGCCTAGCAAGCCACTCAGTTGTACCTAACCGCTATGAAGTCAATAAAAAGGAATGAAACTGGACGGACCACCCAGCATTGACCTAGGCACCGGAAACGACAATGGCAAACCCAGCCCTGTCGACCCTGCAAAGTCCTCCTTACTAACATCTGGGGGCTTGTGCCAAAGTTGGGAGAGCTGTCCCACAGACTAGTCAAGCAACAGCTTGACATAGTCATACTCACGGAATCATACCTGACAGACAATGTCCCATAAACTGCCATCAACCACCCCCGGGTATGCCCTGTCCCACCGGCAGGACAGACCCAGCAGAGGTGGCAGCACAGTGGTATACAGTAGGGAGGGAATTGCCCTGGGAGTCCGCAACATCGACTCTGAACCCTATGAAGTCTCATGGCATCAGATCAAACATGGACAAGGAAACCTCCTTTCTTCTTTTTTTTTCAGGTCAAAATCCTGGAACTCCCTTCCTAACAGCACTGTGGGTGTACCTACCCCACATGGACTGCAGCGGTTCAAGAAGGCAGCTCACCACCACCTTCTCAAGAGCAATTAGGGATGGGCAATAAATGCTGGCCTAGCCAGTGACGCCCACATCCCATGAATGAATTTTAAAAAATTTTAAAATCCAGCCCCGTTTTTTTTTCTCAATCTCCCCTCAGCCTCCTCTGTTCCAAAGAAAACAACCCCAGCCTCTCCAATCATTCCTTTGGATTTCTTTGCAATTTTGGAACTCTCTTCTGCAAACAGGAATTCATGCTGGCTTAATAGTTAATTTTTAAATCTGTGATTGATAGATTCTTGTTAACCAAAGGTATGAAGAGATAACGGGGCAAAGGCAGGATAAATGGTGTTAGTTAGATCACAGATCAGCCCTGATCTCACTGAATGCTGGAACAGGGTTGAGGGGTTAAATTGCCTCCTCCTCTTCCTATGTCTAATGTTAAATATGCTTATTTCCCTCTCAATCACCCTGTCTGTCTGTGTCTCTCTGTTTCTCTCTTTCTGTCTGTCTCTCTCTCTGTTTCGGACAATGTAGAGCGAGATTCACTCTGCATGCACCCCGTGCTGTACCTGTCCTGGGAGTGTTTAATGGGGACAGTGTGGAGGGAGCTTTACTCTGTACCTAACCCCGTTTTTTTTTTCTTTCTTTTTTTTCTTTTTTATAAGGTGGCCTTTATCAAGGAAACCTCCTGCTGATTACCACCTACCGCCCTCCCTCAGCTGATGAGTCAGTACTCCTCCATGTTGAACGGCACTTGGAGGAAGCACTGAGGGTGGCAAGGGCACAAAATGTACTCTGGATGGGGGACTTCAATGTCCATCACCAAGAGTGGCTCAGTAGCACCACTACTGACTGAGCTGGCCGAGTACTAAAGGACATAACTGCTAGACTGGGTACGCGGCAGGTGGTGAGGGAACCAACAAGAGAGGAAAACATACTTGACCTCGTTCTCACCAATCTGCCTGCCACAGATGCATCTGTCCATGACAGTATTGGTAGGAGTGACCACTGCACAGTCCTTGTGGAGACGAAGTCCCACCTTCACATTGAGAATATCCTCCTTTGTGCTGTGTGGCATTACCACCATGCTAAATGGGATAGATTTTGAACAGATCTAGCAATGCAAAACTGGGCATCCATGAGGCGCTGTAGGCCATCATCAGCAGCAGAATTGTACTCAACCACAATCTATAACCTCATGGCCCAGCATATTGCCCACTCTACCATTACCATCAAGCCAGGAGACCAACCCTGGTACAATGAAAAGTACAGGAGGGCATGCCAGGAGCAGCACCAGGCATACCTCAAAATGAGGTGTCATCCTGGTGAAGCTACAACACAAGACTATCTGCATACCAAACTGCATAAGCAACATGCAATAGACAGAGCTAAACGCTCCCATAACCAACGGATCAGATCTAAGCTCTGCAGTCCTGCCACATCCAGTCATGAATAGTGGTGGACAATTAAACAACTAACTGGAGGAGGTGGCTGCACAATTATTCC
The DNA here is from genome assembly GCF_036365525.1 of Heterodontus francisci. Lineage (NCBI taxonomy): Eukaryota > Metazoa > Chordata > Chondrichthyes > Heterodontiformes > Heterodontidae > Heterodontus > Heterodontus francisci. Next base: position 48,977,058 of record NC_090390.1, read on the forward strand.
TATCCGCAATGATGGGGGAATCGCAGCACATCAGTGCAAAAGATAAGGCTGAAGCATTTGCAACAATCTTCAGCCAGAAGTGCCAAGTTGATGATCCATCTCGGCCTCCTCCTGAAGTCCCCAGCATCACAGATGCCAGACTTCAGCCAATTTGATTCACTCCGCGAGATATCAAGAAACGACTGAAGGCACTGGATACTGCAAAGGCTATGGCCCTGACAATATTCCGGCAATAGTACTGAAGACCTGTGCTCCAGAACATGCCGCACCACTAGCCAAGCTGTACCATTACAGCTACAACACTGGCATTTACCCAGCAATGTGGAAAATTGCTCAGGTATGTCCTGTACACAAAAAGCAGGACAAGTCCAACCCGGCAATTACCGCCCCATCAGCCTACTCTCAATCATCAGTAAAGTGATGGAAGGTGTCATCAACAGTGCCATCAAGCGGCACTTGCTTAGCAATAACCTGCTCAGTGATGCTCAGTTCGGATTCTGCCAGGGCCACTCAGCTCCTGACCTCATTACAGCCTTGGTTGAAACATGGACAAAAGAGATGAACTCAAGAGGTGAGGTGAGAGCGACTGCCCTTGACATCAAACAAAACTGGAGTCAATGGGAATCAGGGGGAAAACCTCCCACTGGTTGGAGTCATACCTCGCGCAAAGGAAGATGGTTGTGGTTGTTTGAGGTCAATCATCTGAGCTCCAGGACATCACTGCCTGAGTTCCCCAGGGTGGTGTCCTGGGCCCGACCATCTTCAGCTGCTTCATCAATGACCTTCCTTCAATCATAAGGTCAGAAGTGGGGATGTTCACTGATGATTGCACAATGTTCAGCACCATTCATGACTCCTCAGATACTGAAGCAGCTCATGTAGAAATGCAGCAAGACCTGGACAATATCCAGGCTTGGGCTGATAAGTGGTAAGTAACATTCGTGCCACACAAGTGCCAGGCAATGACCATATCCAACAAGAGAGAATCTAACCATCTCCCCTTGACTTTCAATGGCATTACCATCGCTGAATCCCCCACTATCAACATCCTCGGGGCTACCATTGACCAGGTAGTCACGCACATCTGCAACCTCCCGGAAGCAGACCTCTGCCCCAAGATGACCAGGTGGCCAAACTTTGTCCATTGCTGACAAGGTGACCACAGCCTGAGTTTCTTCACTCCTGGCTCCTGTCAGGGATCTGCTGGTGACATCTGCAGGATTTCACAATCTGCGACCCACAACTGCATCATTCAGGCCACTGATGCCCTGTTTGACCTGTATGAGGTGACTCAAACCCAGAGGGATGTCGGTTTCTCATCATTGGCAGGATTTCCACGGGTCCAGGGGATGATTGATTGCACTCATGTGGCAATTAAGGTGCCATCAGAACAGCCAGGCATCTTCATTAGTCAGAAGGGATTCCACTCCCTTACTGTGTAGCTGGTCTGTGACCACAAGAACATCATGTACACCTGCACCAGGTATCCAGAGAGCTGCCCATTTACCTCCTCTCTCCTCACTATCCCAGGCCCCAAGCACTCCTTTCAGGTGAAGCAGCGATTTACTTGTACTTCTTTCAATGTAGTATACTGTATTTGCTGCTCACAGTGTGGTCTCCTCTACATTGGGGAGACCAAGCGCAGACTGGGTGACCGCTTTGCGGAACATCTCCGCTCAGTCCGCAAGCAGGACCCTGAGCTTCCGGTTGCTTGCCATTTCAACACTCCCCCCTGCTCTCATGCTCACATCTCTGTCCTGGGATTGCTGCAGTGTTCCAGTGAACATCAACGCAAGCTCGAGGAACAGCATCTCATCTACCGATTAGGCACACTTCAGCCTGCCGGACTGAACATTGAGTTCAATAATTTCAGAGCATGACAGCCCCCCACTTTACTTTCATTTTTAGTCATTTTTAGTTATTTTTTCTTCCTTTTTTTTTTACATTCCTGTTTACATTTTTTACAATCTTTTTTTGCATTTATTTCATTTCATCTTAGTTTGTTCAGTTTGCTTACCCATTGTTTTTTTCAGGTTGTTTTTCTTCAGGTTTGCACTTGCTGCTGTTCAATATTCAGTATATTCACACCTAATCTGTACTAATGCTTTGTCTTTCAACACACCATTAACATATTGTTTGCCTTTGCTCCGTGACCTTTTGGTCAGCTATGTGGCCTGGTCCAATCTGCACCTTCTCCTTTGTTATCTCTTGCCCAACCCCCACCTCACTTGTTTATAATCTGTGACTTTTCTAATATTTGTCAGTTCCGAAGAAGGGTCACTGACCCGAAACGTTAACTCTGCTTCTCTTTCCACAGATGCTGCCAGACCTGCTGAGTGAATCCAGCATTTCTTGTTTTTGATCCAGAGAGCTGCCATGACTCCTTCATCCTTCGGCAATCTCATCTACCGCAGGTGTTCTCTCCACCAGCCAGCCTCAGCGGTTGGCTCCTGGGAGACAAGGGCTACCCACTGAAGCCTGATTGCAGAGCCCAGTGAGGAATGCTATCACAGAGGCACAGGAGAGGTATAACAGGAGCCATATCATCACTAGGGCAACAATGGAGCAAGTGAGGTTCCAGTGCCAGGATATATCTTGTGATGCCCTTCAATATGCCCCAGCAAGAGTCTCCAGGATTGTTGTGATCTGCTGTAGAGAGGACTGAAGCTGGTGCAAGAGGAAGGTGCATTGCACCCGGCATCCTCGAGGAGGAGGAGAATGAGGAGGAGGAGAAGTGTCATGATGTGCCGTTGGTGCTTGCAGCTGCAGACCTGGCTGCCAGAGAAGCCCATGGCAGATTCATCCAGGCACTCTTCTCTTGAAAAGTGTGCTTGCAGCACTCTATGTTTTCCATTAAAATCCTGTGCAACCACCCCACCCTCTCCCAACACACCTCGTTTGTACAGTCAATGAGCCAACTATCACAGTCCCATCATTCCCTCCTCATCAAGGCTGTTCACCATTCACCAGAACAAAACTGACCAGGGTGAATGTGAGATGCAATACATTAGAGACCATGAGAATGAAGAGTTCGCATAAGCTCATGCTTTCATTGAAATAAAGAGCATTAATGAAACATGAACATTGTTTTAGGCACCCAAGTGAATACCTTTGAGCAACTAAGATCCTTCCTCTTACAAAAGCAGAATACTGCAGAAGTTACAAATCTGAAATAAAAACAGAAAATGCTGGAACTACTCAGGAGGTTAGGCAGCTTGGGAGAGTGAAACACAGTTAATGGCTGGAATTTTATGCCCCCGGGGATGGGCTGACAGGTGGGGGTGCCGATCTTGTTGCTGCTCCACAAGTTCCCTCTTCATTCATGATCCCCAAGTTTCAGCATCTGTGTCAAGCTGAGCAGAGCTCGGAGTTTCCTACGCATTGTAAAATGGACGCTCCCCTGCTGTCCCTGTCTCCAGCATCTGCTCCTGCTCATATACGATGTGCTCCTCAACATGTGCCATCCTATCTATTCGTGATGCTGGACCCACCAAGGTATGTGTGTCTGCGCTGGTGGAGTGTGCGCAGGAGTGACGGTGCATTCTCAGAGTGCTGGTCCTTATCTGAGGACTCCTTGGGCTCAGTCCTCATCTCCTCCATTGGGACCTACGCAGGACCTGTGGGAGATGAAAGATGAGTTAATGCTGAAAATAGGTGAAATAGGGTTCCATGTTAGCATAGTGCAGATCATGATATTTCATGTCTTGGTGACATTGATTCAACATGAGTGACAGTTAAGTGCCAAGTTTCAATCTGATATCTAATGCTGTCACCAGGTCTCTGGGTCACCCCCATCTCTTCATTGCAAACACCCAGTACTTGTGCCACCCTGCCAACCTCCAGGGCTTCCTTCTCCATCACAGTCAGGGTGGCCATGGCTGCAGCTCCAACCCCAGTTCTCTACCTCTCCCTGGAATTGTGGGCTCTCATCTCCTGCAATGAGAAAAGGCAGAGAGGAGTGTGAGAAGTGAAATGATTGCTGAGGATGGATGGCGAACATTTGAGGAGGATGAAGAATGGGTTCGAGAGGGCAATAGGATGAGGATGAATATGAGTGTTGTCTGTTGAGATGGAGATTTGAGGAGGAGGGAAAGGAATGCGTGTGACAGCAAGATGTGCCAGTCAGAGGCATGATGTGCAGGAGAATGCTTGGGAGGGGAGAGAGTGATGGCTGTCAGGTGAGAGTTGCATGACATTCACCTTGTCAGGTCTCATGAGGTCATGAAATCTTTTGTGGCACTGAATCCAGGACTGAACACCACACTCCTGCTGCTCACCTCCTCTGCTACTTGCAGTCACACCTGCTGGTCAGGCTAGCTGATCTCCTCTGGTCCTCAGGGAAGAGGACTTCTCCCTGGCTCTGACTGCATCCATCATGACCTCTAAGGGATGAGTCCGAGAACTGGGATGGGGGCGGCAGCCTTCTCATGTTGTGCTTCCATCCTGCAGCAGTTTCCTCCTCACTACTGCTGTATTTAATACTGCCCTTGTGAGCCCTGCCAGGTCCCTTTAAATAGTGATCCCTCATTGTGTGTTTAGGCATGTCATCCCACCTGGCCTCTCTGATTGGTCCGACAACCCGGAAGTGGAATGATAATGCTGTGGCTCTGTGAAAGAGCCTTGGCAAAGGTTGCTAATTAGTCAAATGAGTTCCCGACCCACAAATGGTCCCTTTGATTCAGCAGGGATTAAATCAGGAAAATTCTACCCTTTGTATCTATCTTTTATCATTTAAAACACCTCAATTAGATCATCCCTCAACTTCTAAACTCAAAAGAACACAACCCTCATTTACACAACATGGATTTATAATTTAACCCCTTAAGTCCTAGAATAATGTGGGTAAATCTGCACTGCAGCCCCCTCTCAGACAATGGCTGGAATTTTAAGGCCCCCCAACGAACAGGCTGGTGGCAGAGGAGGCCGAGAAATTGAATGGGTGACGGTGAGGGGGAACGATGTTCCCGATGCCTTCCTGCCCCTGCTGCAATTTAACACGGGGTGGCGGTGGCAAGAAATGGCCCACCCACCCCCAGGTCAATCAAGGCCCTTAAGTGGCCAATTAACTGCTACTTAAGGGCCTCCTCCCGCCGCCGCTGGTATTTTACTCGCGGCGGTTGGACGGCAAAGGTCCCAAGAACCCCGCTTGGTAAAACCAGGTGGTCTTCTTGTGGGCTGGGGGGGAGGGATCCTCCTGATCAGGCACCCTGTGCCCCACAGAGGGCTGCCCTTGAAGCCCCAACTGCCCCCAACGCACAACACTACCCCCTACCCTCATCAGCTGGGGCCTGGCTGATTGTCCCTGGCGAGGCCCCAAAAACTCACCATCTTTCAGGAGCAGTCCTTTCTCTTCCTGCTGAAGCTGGGTGTAGTCCTAGCAGTGGCCACTGCTCCCGATGGCGCTGCTGGGATTAAGAGCTGTTGGCCTGCTGATTAGTCAGAAGCTCCATTAGGCGGGACTTGCTGCCTCAAGGAGGTGGAATCCTGCCCAAGACCAATAAAGGGCCTGGGAAGCAAAAAAATCCAGCATGGCTCCCCAGGCTCGGCGGAGGCGGGCTCGTCACTAACTTTTCGGCCGGTGTCGAGGCCTCCCACACACCATTAAATTCTGGCCAATGTATCCTTCTTGAGGTGCAGAACTGAATGGGACGCTTCAGATGGGTTCTGACAAAGGCTCTGTACAACTGAAGCACAACTTCCACTTTTTGTGTTCCAGCTTGAGACAAAGGCCAGCATTCCATTAGCCTTTTTGATTACTTTTTGTACCTCTGCACTAGCTTTTAGTGATTAGTGTACCTGGACATCCTAATCCCTTTGTTCCTCCACAGTTTCTTGTTTCTCACCATTTAGAAAATATTCTGACTCTTCCTTTGATTCAAAGTGGCTGACCACACTTTCCCATATTGAACTCTATTTGCCACAGTTTTGGCTGCACCTACATGTCCTTTTGTAACTTCCTGTGCTCACTTATAAAACTTATTGGCCCTCCTAATTTAGTGAACGTTGTGCTGGTCCACTCTCTTCGTTCCATATCATTTGTTAATTCTTCTTTGCTATTTTCTGCTCCTCTTTTCCTAACGGTAATGAAATAGCTCCCCCATTTAAACCCAGCTGGGAAAACACGTTATCATTTAATTTCAAACAAGTGACAGTCTAAATAGCACTAAATCAAATTAAAAGCAGCTTGTGTTTTGAAAAAAAATGTCAGGTCTTCTGAATAGGTTGTTTCTCATTATATTGTTTTTGAGACTATTTTTTGGTAACTTTGAAAACCATTAGGAAAAGAATGAAATACTACCAAATTGTCAGCTATGACACGATTCAAGAACCTTATTTCCATTTGTCAATGTGATAAGATTGATATAAGGATGCTTCCACTTTATTTATCGTTGTCATTTCATGGCACCTGCAATGTGTAGTCTAAATCTAATAACAATAAATTATATTAGTTCAATACTTCATTGCCAAATAAATAAGGGATTTATGCATTTTTAAGCACTGCTTAAGTAGTTAAATATTAAACAGCAATATCCTTAATAACAGTACAAAAGACTAACAGATCAACAAATTATTGTAAATCTAGGTACCTCATTGGAAGCAAGACTCACAGAATCAGTGATATTAAGACTTGGAACTTATTTTGGAAAAGATTACATAATCTGTTGAGCAATTTCTCAAAGTTCATAAAAATGTCAACATTATGGATAATTTATACATTTAATATTAGTTATGACCTGTAGAAATTCTATAATATTTAATGCTGCATTATGACATCATCTAACAGCTTTCAATGAACTGTTAGGAAAGTAAAGAATGATAATAAATTTATATTATTTTAAAGTGGTTGAAAATTAAAGTGGATTGCAAATTAAAGTAGATAACACTTTCTTTGATAATCAAATCCACAAAGTGATTTGAAGTAAGAGATCTACTTTAGTCTTATTTTAAAAAGTAACAAATTCATCAAAACCAAAGCAGAATGAGGCTTGATTCCCCAACTATCACTACCTAAAATTTCATTACAATGTTAGCGGCTATGGAACTAAGACTCTTTGGCCACAAAATTCGGTTGCATAGCACCTGTTTTTCCAATGCTACAGGTGGCATTCTTGTTCCAAAATGGCATCTGTACCACACACGCACACTTCTGGTGTGAGCCATGCTGGTGTCAACTTGGTAGGGTGTTAGCAGATCATGATGTCAATCAGCATATAACTCTGATTTGACACTAGCAGTGCCATTTTGGAGCTCAATGCTCCAACTTACACCCTCTCTAATCTTGGATAGCTGAACATGTGTTCAACAGCAGAAAGTAGCCCCTTAGAGTGCTACTTAAAGGGATCATCAACTACTTTCAGCTTAGTTGCTGGTTGAATTCTACTGGCTGATGCTGAGTTTGCAGAAGTATTTGGAGGTTTGTGCTGTTATTTATAGTTGCTGAAATCTACAGGGAGTGGTGTGGCAGGTGCTGAAGGCCTTGGTCCTGACTTCAAGTATTCTGGAAACAACAATTTGGATGAATAGTTTGCATGTCCCTTGGCCTGCAGCATGACAGGGAGAATAAGCAGAAGAAATGTAGAGGAGGACAAGCTGGTGGAAGAAGGAGGAGGAGTGAAGAAGAAGGGCTGTCAACAAGAGGCCATATTTGCTCATGGTGTTCAGGGGGCAATAATCCTCCTTTATCCTCAGTGAGAAACTGTGTGTCAGATGTCTCCACTTCAGTAAGGATATCCTCACTGAAATCTGCCACCTGTTGTAGCCCGACTTGCAGCCTAAGAGCAGGGCGAAGATGGCATTGCCAGTGGCTGTGAAGGTGACCAGGGCTATGCATATGGCTCCTTCCAGGCTGGAGCAGGGGAGCAGGTGATATTTGCAACATCTCCCAGTTTTTCGTTCACTGTTGCTAAGGGAAGTCACTGAGATTCTGTATTCCAAGAGAGCAGATTACATTTAATTTTCTCATGCCAGTGAGAAACAGGCACACCAATCACATGGCTTTGTGAGGATTGCAGGCTTTCCCATGGGGCAGGGTGCCAGTGACTACACACACGTCACTTTGTGGGGGCCACATGTCAATTCTGAGATGTATTGCAACTGCAAATGGTCCCACACCCTCAATGTCCAGCTGGTGAGCTTATGCAGTGTGTTATGCAGGTCAGTGCCCAATATTCTAACAGAAGTCCTAATGCCTTTATTCTGTGCTGGTCCACTGTACCATTAGCATTTGAGCTACCACAACAAACCAGAGGGTGGCTTCTGGGCAACAAGGCCTATCCGCTGACCACCTAGCTCATAGCTCCAGTGCACAACCAAAGCACATGTGGGCAGCGTGCATGTAACAAAAGCCATGTTGCCACATAAAATGTGATCGGGCAGGCCATTGGGGTGTGTAAACAATGCTTACACTGCCTGGACTGCTCTGGAGGAACCCTGCAGTACTCAGCAGAGCATATGTCAGCATTTGTCATGATCTGCTGCATGCTGCATAACCTCATTATCATGAGGTGCACAGTGAATAGCTGAGGAAGAGATGGAGGAGGAGATGGAGGAGGAGAAGGAAGGGACGAGGTAACCAACTCATTCCCTTTCTAGATGGGCTGTGCATGACTGACTTATCTGACTATGGTACCAGTGAATGCAACCCCAAATCCCCATTGGCCATTCACCAACAGTCCCACAACTTACCATTCCTCTGCAAAAAGACCATCAGAGCATCCTCTTGGCCACAACATTAAAATAAAAGTCACCACAAAACGGTCCAAACCAAATTTATAAATCAAACCATCCAATATTCCAGACAAAAGACAACTAATCATCCTTTTGCATTCCCTTACTTCCTGTCTTCTGTTTGCCTTTGCCTGTCCTAGTGCTCCTACGCAGTGATACCCCAGTGGCGTCAGCATGACTGGTGGAAGACTGCTTACGTTCAATGGGGGACTGCAGATGACTTTGCAGGACATCCTTGAGCAACTCTGCTCTGAAAAGGCCCGGCTTCGGACTGCAGCACCTCAGCATGGGGGGCAGCAGTCTGGGCTGGCTGGCTGACGGGCAACAGCAAGGTCACTGGTGAAGTGTCAGTGGTGGAAGGACGATTGCTGTCATCCTGAGAGAGGACAGCAGGCTTGTGCTCCATGGAGCCACTGCACCGGTCTAGGGTGGCGCCTCAGCAATGCTAGTAATCTATTGAAGGACAGTTTGCTGCACTGCTGTGACACCCTGCAAGTCCCTTTGGACACTGGTATCTGCAGCCATGATGGCGGCAGTCTAAGCTTGCGTGACTTCAGTCTGAGCTTCCACTGCAGTATCCAAGCATTTGGTTGCTTCTGTCAGTGCCGCAATGGAAGCTGAGCCATCATGCAAGTGTTCACTTGGAGTTTGTCACCACATTAATGCTGGAGAGGATAGGCTCCCAGCTCTGTGCAAAGCCCTGTGCCAGGTTGGTGCCGGACTCCCCCATGCCCCTTGACATTGACATTACCAAATTATTTTTCAGTGTGCATATCCATCAGCCACCTTCGGTAGGCCACCCCATTGACATCCTCAGCTGAGTCCTCTACAGCAAAAATTGTGTGTGACTTCAACCTCCCGTGAGCTGGCTCCTGGCTGCAGGCTATTCGTGCCCAATGTCTCATCACGTGCTGATCCCGCCTCTGTGCTATCCTCTAAAGCTCGCGCAGTGTAAGTATCTGAGCTGGTGGCTGAGTGTGAGAGCGAGTGACAGTGTTCCTTTTTCATCAATGCCTTCCTGCTCTTCCACCTCTTGTTCTTCCACCACTGCCTGGCTAGAATGCAGTTCTTGAGCATCTGAAAGAAAAAAGGCCCAGGGCAGGAGAAGGGAGGGGTGGAGAACAGGAGCTGCATGCTTACATCATCCATGGCTTGTCAATCAGAACAGATTGTTGGATGAGGGGGAATTGGAATGTGAGAAGGAGAATTAGATATGAGTACATCGTCATCTGTGTTGGCTACAGCCCAGTCATGGCCGCTCTATTGATGGATGGAGGTAAGGGAAAATTGTCCGTGTCCCCCACTGGCTAGGTACTGCTGCCTCCGATTACGCGCCACCTTGTACTGGAAAAGGAGGGGAGTGTGTTGCAATCGGTTTGAGTGTTATGCCTGTAATAGTTGAATGTGCAAGACGTGGGTGTAAGGTTTGCAGCAGTGCTAAGTGTCTGAGGGTGAGGTGAAGCTATGAATGTGATGAATTTTGGTTGACAGAGCTTGTTGGTAGGTGAGTGAAGGGAGGGGGTTTGTGAATTGATCAATATCTGAGGGTAGTAATTCAGTTGTAATGATATGGTATTTGAAAATAAATTCACTGATCTTGACCACTCATGTAAGGTCATTACACATCTTGCGGCACTGCATCTAGGTCCTTGGGGCTACACTACTGGCATTGACCACGATCACTATCTCCTCCCATTACTTGCTTAGAGTTTGTCTGGAGGGCCTCCTGACTCCCTGTGGTTCCAAATCCCTTTTAAAATTATTTCTGGAATCGGCTTCACTACCTTTTCAGGTAGAGCAGTGCATATCCTGACATCTCTGAGTAAAAAGAAAAATTCTCCTCATCTCCCCTCTAGATCTTTTTCCAATGATTTTGAATCCATGCCTTGGAAGGGCAGGAACTCTCTATAAGTCTAACGTCCCACTCCTGATACTCACACAATACTACAGGCTGGTATGCTGAGAAAGATAATGTGAACTGCCCTTCACGAAGACACAGGAGGGCCTCACCAGTGAAGTCCAAACTTGGCAAATATCTTGAACCTCCAAAGAAGATGATTTTTTAAAAATGATCTTGAATTATCCCTTGCGTTCAGAGGCCAATCAAAACATTGATGGGGGTTTGGGAGGTGGACTGTCCCATGGGCGGGCAGGCAGCAGCTGGTATGCTCAGGTGGGCACTTGTGACCACTGGCCCCATGAAATAGGATTTTTTTACTGATCATACAAATCCAGGTGGGCTACATATTGAGGAGCACTGGTAGATTGGTGGACATATTCCTCTAACAAAGCTGAGAGTACCAACCCTGAAATTCTGGAGCCAGTAATTCAGATTTTCTGATATAATGCAAGTTTCTGAGGTAAGATTAATTATAATATTGGAAATGGCCCCTGAGGATTGTAAACAGCTCTCATTGGGAACTCACTTATCAGAGGAAGGATGTTGCGTCCTTCTGTAGGATTTAAAGAGCAGAACACACTGAAAACTGGCCTGGGACCACAGGCTGACCTGTTGCAGCTGAGAAATACCTACTGGTTTTGCAGAATGGAGCAGATCTCAATCTTCTACCAGGCAGTTCTGCTAAACCAAATGAGGCAGTAAAAGTATCCAAAGGGATTTGCTGAGGCCCAGTAAAAAGAAATAGCCAAGGCGGTGTGTTCCAACTGCACAATCCCATGACCAGCAACTCAGTACCATTCAAATCTTACCATCAGGCAAGGCACTTTCCAAGAATGCAATGTGCAAAGCACGTCTGCCATAATCAAGCACCTCCCGGTCACTGTGTTAATGTGCTTGAAAGGTTTACCATCAATGGCTGTGAGGTAACCATTTACACCCCCAGTTTTCATGTGAAAGTCTTCTATCTCCCACAGCCTTGCATTTATGCACCCAGTAAAAGTCTTACATGGTACGAAATTAGAATCATAGGGCTGGATTTTCTTCTCCCAATGCCAGGAATGGTGGCGGGCGAAAAAAATGGCAGCCCGTATGTGCCGGCCAGTGCTGCCATGCAGCTGCGATCTTCCTCATGGCAGTCCAGGATAATGAGCCAGTCGGGCTGCACCCCCTCTCAATCATGAGGAAGGGGTGGGCTCTCCGACGCCGGCAATGGCGTCAGCTGCCTGTGTGCAGGTGCTGCTCCATTTTTAAAGGGCAGCCAACCCTGCTGTGTCATTTACATTTTTAAAGGGCTAACGCCCCCCAATGTACCACCGATAAATCTATCACCCCTGCCCCCAAAATAACAATTACATTCACCATTTGCCCTCTTCCGCCCGCCCCACCCCCCAAAACACTTACCTTCAACACTTGATCTTCCCCCCCAAACCATCAAAGTACACAGGTCTGCCCTTCCCGCAACACCCCCCCCCACACACCAGTACACTAGTAATTTGCATTAGAGCCCGTACTCCCTCCACCCCCCCACTGCACTAAAAATCGTAAGCTCCCTCCTTCCCCACCGGTGGTGCCTCCTTTCCCTGGATGGGAAAGTGAGGGCGCGTGAGTGCCGGCCGCCACTCGGAAGATCGCGGCCCGAAGATAAGATTGCTGTTGATTTTATTTAAATGTATTCACTTCATTAATTTAAATATATTAATCTGTGTCCCATTGCTCAGCAGCAGGGGTACTGCCATAAAGCCTTGCCACTGCTGGGAAGATTGGGCCCAGCACACCCAGCGTCGGGCTCCGTGGTGGGCCGCTGCTGGAATGATCCTCTGGCATCCCCACCCCCCCCTCCCTCACCATGGAGCCTGATGTCAGGAACTCAGTAAAATCCTGGTCATGGAATGATTACAGCACAGAGGGAGGCCATTCAGCCCATCCTGTACATGCCAGCTCTCTGCACAAGCAATTGCTTAGGTCTTGCACCTGCCTTCAGCCCATTAGGCTGCATTTTCTTCTCCCACCGCCGGGAACAGCAGCAGGTGAAAAAAATGGTGGCCCGCATGGGCAGGCCGCGCGCCGTCATGCCGATCTTCCTTGCAGCGGCCCGGGATAATGAGCCAGTCGGGCCACACCCCCGCCATCATGTGGAGGGGGCGGGCTCTCTGACACCGGCAATGGTGTCAGCTGCCTGTTGCCAACATTTTTAAAGGGCTACCAGCCCTGCCGGGCCATTTAAATCTTTAAAGGGCTACCCCCTTCCCCCCCGCCAATGCACCGCCGATAAATTTATCGCCCCTTCCCCCCATAACAATTACATTCAACATTTTCCCTCTCCCCAGCCCCCAAAACACTTAACTTCAACACTTGACCTTCTCCCCCACCCCCCACCCACCACAAACCGATCAAAGTACAGAAGTCTCCTCTTCCCACCCTCCCCTACACCAGTGATTTGCATTACAGCCCATTACCCCCTCCCCCCGCCACTGCACTAAAATCGTAAGTTCCCCCCCTTCCCCACCACGGTGGTGCCTGGTTTCCCTGGACAGGAAGGTGAAGGCACTTGAGTGCTAGCCGCCACTCGGAAGATCGTGTCCCGAAGGTAAGATTGCTGTTGATTCTATTTAAATGTATTCATTTTGTTAATTTAAATATGTTATTCCAGGTCCCTTCACCCAGCGGCTAGGGGGTGCTGCCACAGAGTCTTGCCGCCGCCAGGATGATCGAGGCCAGTACTCCTGGCATTGGGCTCTGTGGTGGGCCACTGTCGGAACAATCTTCCGGCACCCCCATGGAGCGCACATCGGGAGCTCAGTAAAATCACGTGTGTTATGGTCTGAGTGCTAACACCTGGGTTGAACTGCATCTGAGGGCAAGCAGAGGCTATTTTCACTTTTTTCCTTTTCAAAAGGAGAAGACTACCTATAATTACAGACGAGTGGCAGCAGGTGCTGGGCCTTCCAATTTCTCACACCATCTGAGGAAGAAGCATCGAACGTCACAGGCAGCAGACAATAAAGGGACTGGAGATGGAAAAGTAAGAGATTACGTGCCTAATACAGGTTCATCATGATACCCTGCTTCTCTTCCTTGCCATCTTATGGTATTCTGCATCACCTGTCAGCAAACTAGACCACAAAACCTTCATATCACTCCTTCTACCGTGTATACGTTAACTCCGCTCCTCAACAACGCAATCTAATCTTTTTATTTTCCTCTAGACACAGTGAAAGAGAAGCAGGGGTGAAAGAGTAACCAAGTTCCATTATTTGTGGCCCCATCAGTACTTTACTGCATGTGCCAGCAATTGCTGTCTCCCTGCCAAGCACTAATTCTGAGACATGCACCCAGGGAGGCATTGGAGAGTAAGCCTGAGGGGATTGTAAAACATGGCACATGGAGTTTGAGTGGGCAGCAAGAGTGAGAATGGAGGCTTGAGGGTCCGGATACATTGTCACTCAGTTGAAGAGCCGAGGGACCCAGATCTCATAGGTAGCCTAATTCTCGTATGCTTTTTCATGCTAGGCCTTGAAAGAGTCTGCAGTTCAAGCTTGGGAACTTTTCAAATTGTGTCAAATTAGTTAAGGGGTTGACATACCCTTTGATTTTTAAATACAGACTTCCCTCGTGATTTTGGAGGTAAGAGAGAACACTGCTCAGCTATTTGTTGAGGCCTAGGAAAACTATATTTTGCTTGAGATACAGGGAGGGAAGTTTCTTCCTTCCTATTCATCCATCAATCCTGGAAGGAAGTTTTTGTTTCCAGCCATCCAATAGTAATGCCTGGAGCTTGAGAGACTCATTTTTTCTTTCTATCTGGAACATTTCAGTGCTTAGGTTTTATTTTATCTGTCTGCAGAAATTTGGAAGTATGAATGTCGATAGCTCTGGCATGCTGCACTGAGATGTGACTGAGAAATATCAGTAAATCTTAATTATCTTTAGTATATGTTTGGCATTATATACAGTGTTGGATAAATACATTAATCTTTTCCTTGAGTACAGTGGCTCTATTTCTCCTTCCTACATTTTTTTATTCTTTCATGGGATGTGGGCATCGCTGACTAGGCCAGCATTTATTGCCCATCCCTAATTGCCCTTGAGAAGGTGGTGGTGAGCTGCCTTCTTGAACCACTGCAGTCCTTCAGGTGTAGGTAAACCTACAGTGCTGTTAGAGAGGGAGTTCCAGGATTTTGACCCAGCAACAGTGAAGGAATGGTGATATAGTTCCAGTTTGGGCAGGTGTGTGGCTTGGAGGAGAACTTGCAGGTGCATCTGCTGCCCTTGTCTTTCTAGGTGATAGAGGTTGCGGGTTTGGAAGGTGCTGTCAAAGGAGCCTTGGTGAGTTGCTGCAGTGCATCTTGTAGATGGTACACGCTGCTGCTGCTGTGCTTCAGTGGTGAAGAGAGTGAATGTTGAAGTGAATTGCATTTAGATTCATGGAGGAGTGGGACTAACTGGATCGCTCTTCGAAAGAGCCCCACAGACTCGATGGGCTAAATGGCCTCCTTCTGTGTTGTACTATTCTATGATTCCATTATGTAAACTGCTTGGTTTTAATTTTTGTAATTCTTTAATTGGTGATAAGATTGGTTTTATTCTGGTAATTATTAAGTACGTGATGATACTGCTAGAAGGTACCAGTGTTAAAATTAAGCCAGAAGATGCGAACACACTATTCCTTAACATATTGTATTGAAATTTTTCTCACCAGCAGAAAGACAGAGCCAGACAGGTATGGTAAGCATTCAGACATAGCATCCAGAGTGATCTTTTAGGTTCCCTTAAAGTGTACCAGAGTATTAAAAAAGCTTCATCTGGGATTACTTAGAGTTTATAGTATTTGTTTAAGGTATTGGTATTTCCTTTTGAGTATCTTGAGTTTCCTTTTAGTGTTGTTGCACTGATAACTAGATCCATTATAATATCAATTAAAAGATGAAGGGCCGGATTTTCAAAGTGCTTTGGGGGCGGGTATGGGTGCAGGCGTGGATTGAAGATTACGTTCCCGGGAGTTGTTTCTGGATCCTGATGCCTCCAGGACACACTCCAATTTTCAAAGTGAGGATGGTGGAGGTGGTGGGGGGCATGGTGGTTGGTGGCGGGTTGGGGGAGCAGGGAGTTGGGAATCCGGTCAACTCCAGTTAATGGCCTGTTCAACTCCTTCAGGAGTTTGTTAATAGGCTGGGGGGGCAAGAATGCAATTTTCAATCAGCGAACTTCAACATTAGTGCACAGCTGTCAGGTTCAGTGCAGAGAGAAGTTAAAGTTTTGTTTAATAAGATGACAAATCTCAGGACCTGAGGGATCCTGCACCAGATTGTGTGCATTACCTCTCATTTGGCCATATGGCCACTTGCTTGCACAGTAAGACGACCTGTTCTCTTCTGCAAGGCATAGCTGCCATCTGCCTTTGCCCCTCACGCTTTTCAGACAGCTCCTGCCTCCTGGTACTGCTTGGCGCCACAAATTGGGTGGAGAGCTCGCCTCCGGCCCAATTAGGACATTTACATTTAAAGATAGCATCACGTGATTGACAGAGATGTGGAACGGGGTCGGCACCTGAAAAATGTTTTTTTCGAAAAATATACTTTATTCATAAAAACCTGTGAAAAAATCACAAAACAGCTGCAAGTTGACATTCCAAAAAGTGCAAAGGAAATCAGTTTTCTTCAAGTTCTTCCAGAACTTGCCGTGCCCCTAGCCAAGCTGTTCCAGTACAGCTACAACACTGGCATCTACCCTGCAATGTGGAAAATTGCCCAGGTATGTCCTGTACACAAAAAGCAGGACAAGTCCAACCCAGCCAATTACCACCCCATCAGTCTACTCTCAATCATCAGTAGAGTGATGGAAGGTGTCATCGACAGTGCTGTCAAGTGTACTTGCTTAGCGATAATCTGCTCGGTGATGCTCAGTTTGGGTTCCACCATGGCCACTCAGCTCCTGACCTCATTACAGTCTTGGTTCAAACATGGACAAAAGAGCTGAACTCAAGAGGTGAGGTGAGAGTGACTGCCCTTGACATCAAGGAAGCATTTGACTGAGTATGACATCAAGGATCCCTGACAAAACTGAAGTCAATGGGAATCAGGGGAAAAACTCTCTACTGGTTGAAGTCATACCTAATGCAAAGGAAGATGACTATGGTTGTTGGAGGTCAATCATCTGAGCTCCAGGACATCACTGCAGGAGTTCCTCATGGTAGTGTCCGAGGCCCAGCCATCTTCAGCTGCTTCATCAATGACCTCATAAGGTCAGAAATGGGGATGTTCACTGATGATTGCACAATTTTCAGCACCATTCGCGACTCCTCAAATAATGAAGCAGTCTGTGTAAAAATGCAGCAAAACCTGGACAATATCCAGGCTTGGGCTGACAAGTGGCAAGTAGCATTCGCGCCACACAAGTGCCAGGCAATGACCATTCCAACAAGAAAGAATCTAATCATCTCCCCTTGACATTCAATTGCATTACCATGGCTGAATCCCCCACTATCAACATCCTAGGGCTACCATTGACCAGGAACTGAACTGGAGTAGCCATATAAATACCGTGGCTACAAGAGCAGGTCAGAAGCTAGGAATCCTGTGGCGAGTAACTCATCTCCTGACTCCCCAAAGCCTGTCCATCATCTACAAGGCACAAGTCAGGAATGCGATGGAGTACTCTCCACTTGCCTGGATGGGTGCAGTTCCAACAACACTCAAGAAGCTTGACACCATCCAGGACAAGGCAGCCCACTTGATTGGCACCCCATCCACAAACATTCACTCCCTCCACCACCGACGCACAGTGGCAGCAGTGTGTACCATCTTCAAGATGTACTGCAGCAACGCACCAAGGCTCCTTAGGCAGCATCTTCCAAACCCGCGACCTCTGCCAACTAGAAGGACAAGGGCAGCAAATGCATGGGAACACCACCACCTGCAAGTTCCCCTACAGGTCACACACCATCCTGACTTGGAACTATATCGCCGTTCCCTCACTGTCACTGGGTCAAAATCCTGGAACTCCCTTCCTAACAGCACTGTGGGTGTCCCTACCTCACATGGACTGCAGCAGTTCAAGAAAGCAGCTCACCACCACCTTCTCAAGGGCAATTAGGGATAGGCAATAAACTCTGGCCTAACCAGCAATGCCCATGAATAAATTTTAAAAAAAATACAGAAGTGAGTTGCCTCATTACCCTTCCATTCCATTTTACATGCAATGTACATTTTACAGCAAAATTATATTTTGGTACATACAGCCCGAGGGGTTTTCCTTGGGTTCCAGTTCCTCGGTTCATAATGGTGGAAGAACCTTACCCAGTGGTCTTTCCCCATTGAGCCTTTGCGGCAGCTGCCCCAAGCTTTAGTGCGTCCCTCAGCACATAGTCCTGGACCTTGGAATGTGCCAGTCTGCAACATTCGGTCATGGACAACTCTTGCACTGGCAGACCAGCAAATTTCAGGCAGACCAAAGAGCGTCTTTCACCGCGTTGATGGTCCTCCAGCAGCAGCTGATGTTTATCTTGGTGTGTGTCCCTGGGAACAGTCCGTACAGCATAGACTCCTGTTTTACAGAGCTGCTCGGGATGAACCTCGACAAAAACCACTCCATCTCTTTCCACACCTGCTTTGCAAAGGCACATTCCAGAAGGAAGTGGGCAACAGTCTCTTCCCCACCACAGCCACTTTGAGGGCAGCATGCGGAAGTGGTGAGATTCCGAGCGTGCAGGAAGGATCTGACGGGGAGGGCCCTTCTCACCACCAGCCAAGCTACATCTTGGTGCTTGTTTGAAAGTTCTGGTGATGAGGCGTTCTGCCAAATGACTTTGGCAGTCTGCTCGGGAAATCCTCTGACAGGATCCACCATCTCCTTTTCCCATAGGGCCTTGAGGACACTCTGTGCAGACCACTGCCTGATGGATTGGTGGTCAAAGGTGTTTTTCCACAGAAACTTTTCCACAAAGGATAGGTGGTACGGCACGGTCCAACTGGATGGAGCGTTCTGTGGCAATGTGACCAGACCCATCTTTCGCAACACCAGGGACAGATAGAACCTCAGCATGTAGTGACATTTGGTGTTTGCGTACTGGGGCTCTACACACAGTTTGATGCAGCCACGCACAAAGGTGGTCATCAGGATGAGGGAGACGTTGGGTATGTTTTATCCACCTTTATCCAGAGGTTTGAACATCATGTCCCTCCGGAGCCGGTCCATGTTGGATCTCCAGATAAAGCGAAAAATGGCACGGGTGACCGCCACGGCGCAGGAGTGGGGTATGGGCCAGACCTGCACCACGTACAGCAACAACATGAGCACCTCGCACCCGATAACCAGGTTCTTACCCACAATGGAGAGAGAACGCTGCTCCCACATGCTCAGTTTATGGTGTACCATGGCTACTCGCTCTTTCCAGGTTTTGCCGCATGCCCCGACCCTTCTGAATCATATCCCCAGCACCTTCAGGTAGTCTGACCTGATGGTGAAGGGGATAAAGGATTGGTCGGCCCAGTTCCCAAAGAACATGGCCTCGCTCTTGCTGTGATTTACTTTGGCACCCGAGGCCAGTTTGAACTGGTCGCAGATGCTCATCAGTCTGCAAACAGACGGCGGATCCGAGCAGAAGACGGCGACGTCGTCCATGTACAGGGAGGCTTTGACCCAAGTGCCTCCGCTGCCTGGGATTGTCATCCCTTTTATGCCCACATCCTTCCGAATGGACTCAGCAAAAGATTCGATACAGCAAACAAACAAGACAGGAGAGAGAGGACAACCCAGTCTGACTCCAGATTGGATTGGGAAACTTTCTGATTCCCACCCATTGATTGAGACTGCGCTACTGATGTTTGTGTAGAGCTGTTTGATCCAATTTCAGATTCCGTCCCGAAACCCCATTTTGGACAGCACGTCCATCACGTAGGTGTGTGATATCTTGTCAAAAACCTTCTCCTGGTCCAAGCTGAGGAGGGAGGTGTCCACCCTCCTGTCCTGTGTATAGGCGATAGTCTCGCACTACTCAGGGATACGATCAGAGATCTTCCTGCCGGGTACAGTGCGGGTCTAAGTCAGGGTGAATCACCAACTCCAGAGCAGACTTGACCCGACTGGCGATGCCTTTGGACAGAATCTTGTAGTCTGCATTAAGCAGTGAGATGGGCCGCCAATTTCTGATTTCCGCCCTCTCACCCTTCCGCTTGTAGATGAGGGTGATGATGCCTTTCCTCATGGATTCTGCTGGCCAGAAGCATAGTCTCGTATACTTCTAGAAGGTCTGGGCTGATCCAGTCCCGCAGATCCGAATACAACTCAACCGGTAAGCCGTCACTTCTGAGAGTTTTACTCGTCTTGAAAGACCTGACAGCCTTTGTCAGCTCGTCCAGAGTTAACGGTTTGTCCAGTGTCTCCTGCATGCTGTCATCTAAGACCTCCGTGATAGATGACAGGAAGGACTGTGAGGCCGTACTGTCCCTGGGCTTCACATCGTACAGCCCAGCATAAAAGGATTGGCTAATCCTTAGTATGTCGGACTGCGAAGACATGGAGGCCTCCATGACAAAGAGCGAGGCCTGTTGGCTCTTCACCTCTTGGAGGTCCTCCTTGACCACGACCTCCATCAACTGCAGCTGGAGCAGATTTTTCATTCTTTTCTGGAGTCGGGACATTTCCCTCTGTCTCTCTCTCGCCCTCTGAACACCTTTGAAGATAAAGAACCTCTTGATGTTCACCTTGATCGCTTCCCACCAGTGCGTCGGAGACTCAAAGAGGGGTTTCACAGTTCTCCAACCTTTGTAATCCCGTTTGAGTTCCTCAATGTTCTCTGGGGTTAGCAGTGTAACATTCAGCTTCCATGTCCCCCTGCCAACCCGCTGGTCATCCAGTGAGTGACAGTCGGCCAGTAAGAGGCAGTGGTCAGAGAAGAACACTGACTTGATGTCGGTGCATCTGACCGTGACAGCACGGGACACAGAAAGGAAACCAATCCTGGAACAGGCAGACCCGTCCGGTCTTGACCTGGTGAATCTACACTGCACTCCGTCTGCAGGTTTGCTGAAGACGTCGTGCAGCTTGGCATCTTTTACTGTTTCCATTAGGAATCTGGACGTAGCGTCCAGTTTGCTGTCATCACTGCTGGATTGTCCAGCTGCGTTAATGATGCAGTTGAAGTAACCGCCAAGAATGACCGGCTTGGATGTCGCCAGCAGCAGTGGGAGCTGCTGGAGGACGGTCAGTTGCTCACTGCATTGAACCGGGGTGTACACGTTGATTAACCGGAGCGTAGCATTGCTGTACATTACATCTGCTACGAGGAGGCGACTGCTCACCACCTCCTTAACTTCGGAGAGGATGGAGTTGCCTCCCCGCAGCAGAATACTCAGGCCAGAGGAACTGGAATCATTTCCCCCTGATCAGATCGATGGCCCGTGGGACCACCATTGTGACCAGTGCCTGTAGGTGCTGAGGTGTGGTATTGTACACTCCTGCAGAAACAGCAGGTTGGCTTTGACCTTGCCGAGGTAGTCCAGGATTGAACCACATCGCGTCGTGGATTTAATGCCACGCATGTTAATAGAAGAAATCTTTATACCCATTGTTAAAGTTGGGTGTTGCTTACCACACCAGGTGACCTGTTAGTCCCAGTCCTTGGGTATGTTCCTGCATAACCATAGTGTTCACAAGCTGTTTCACATTTGTTGGGCTCAGAAACACCTCCTGGTTACTCATGGGGGGTTTGTTCCGCTGGGCTGACATCGGTGGGGGGTGGGTGGGCTCTCGTAGGCAGCAAGGCTTGGGCAGTCCTCTGCTGGTGGTGTCTTTCCACTCTGTTCCTCCTTCAAGACTTCACTGCTCCCAGCTTCCTGAAGCTGGAGTGCGCCAGATGCTTCACTGCTCTCAATCTCCCGGAGCTGGGGTGCACTGGGTTCGGCGCTTTGAGGTTGGGCCCATCACAGCTTCCAGTGCCCCGGAGCTGGGGGGGCTTTCTCTTCCAGCTCCTTTGAGTTCTGCCGCTTCTTTTGCAGGTGCCATCTTTCCGGCCCTTTCTCTTCCAATGAGGAGGAGCTGCCTTAGTCTGTCTCAAAACGGTAACCTCCTCTTGCCACTGGTTTGGGTGGCGACCTGTTTCTTTTTTGGAGACTTCTTTGTGGTTTTCCTTTTTACCGCTTGCCACTGACCAGTTTGTCCATCTGATGCCTCCTCCTCTATTGATTCTGTCTGTAGAGGAGGAGTTTGTTAGAGGGTAGGTGTTGGGTCGTTGGTTGCAGCTGTCTCCCCTTTCTTTTCCTTCTCAGATTGACTTTCCTCACTGCAGGGAGGGTTGCTTGTCTCCTTCCCAGCACCAGACGCGTTCACCGTTCCTTCTCCCGGCCTTGGACCTTGCTGCCTGCATAACTGAGGCAGCGTTTGGGGCAGGTTTTGTAGAGGTGGCCTGCCCCACCACACAAGTTGCAACACTTGCTCTGTTTACAGTCCTTGGTCTGATGGCTTTCCTTCTTGCAGTTCTTGCAGACGACTATGCTGCAGTTGGCCGCCACATGACCAGATTTGCCACAGGTACGACAAACTCTGGGCTGCCCCGTATAGACCAAGAAGCCTCAACTTCCCCCGATAGCGAAGCTGGAGGGAGGATGGTTCCATTGGCATTGCCCTTCAAGGTCACCTCGACATACCTGGAAAGGAAGGTGAGTACATTCACGAAAGGAACATGGGGGTTGTGGAGGTGGATTGTCAGCACCTGATCGCATTGCGACAGCAGCATGAAGAGTGGCTCCACTGTGAGGATTGACAGCGGTGCCTGGTTTCCCCTCTCCTTGAACACCTTCAGGAACTTGATGCATTCCACCACATTCTTGAATGTCACGTCGAAATATCCACTGCTGGGGAAGTCCTGCAGGCAGTAGATGTCTGTAGCTTGGAATCCACAGCAAGCAATAAAGATTTTCTTAATGAAGAAGGTACGGTCAACCGGTGCACCTCCTTCATTATCCTTCACCACCACCCGAACGCACTCCCTGGCCTGAAGCTCTAGAATTGATTACAGCCATTTTGCTCAAAACTCATCTGGAACAGGATCAAAGGCCATTGATCATGGTCTCTCTCCTGCCAGGCAAGATCAGCACCTGAAAATTATCCGGCATCAGGTTACCATCCCAAACTGAAAACCAAGCCCCTCTTGTCAGCCAAGTCCAAAGGATTACTTTCTGTGTAACATGATATTCATCCTACCTGCAGTTCATTCTAGAAAGGGAATATATGGATATCAAAGAATACAACAAAACTGTATTTATCCTAAAATTCACAATCGTTAGTTAAGAATACATTGCACACAATTGATGAATGACCACCAGGAATTCACTGCATTTTAATGAAGGTAGATCATTTAATATTTCTAAAACAAAATCAAATCCATGCTTTGGCTTATTATTCTTCATCACACAAAGAAACACAATTAATATAGCATGTTTAAATTAAATATTTCACACTTTTCACAAATAATTATTTAGTTCATTGAGTTTTAAAAAATATATATATAAATGATTGAATTCTATGATTTATGTGAAATATTCCAGTAAACATCAATGCATAATTTCCCAGGAAAATCCTCTCTTCCTGTCACTTAACATTGATAGCTGAACTACTTTTTATCACAACACTTGTAAAATCCCTTTTCATGTTCTGTGGACATTAATGAAGACTGTGTGCTGACTGATAAAATAACTGAATTTGCTCATCGGCCACTAATATGTAACAGACAGCAGGGGAAATAGATGATGTACAGTGCAAGACATTCCAGCTTTCACCATATATTTGGTGTTCAAGTGAATATTCTTTATATAATTTTAAGATAGAAATAGATCTGTGTGGCATTGTGGTCAGGAACATTGTGCAATTTTCTGCTTTTGATGACCTTATAAAGCATTAAAGCAATATCTTTGGATGTAAGCTCTCTTATTCTAGTAATGAAATCTATCTGTTACTATGAGGAATGGGAGGAATGTGACTATTGTCTCCATTTATTCCTTTCTTAATTTTGAACATACAGATAAAATAATATTAACCATCCAAATCCAAACAGGTCATGCATACATATGTGTAATGAATACTTACTGCCTTGCATACTTTCCTTGCAGTTTATTTCACATATTGCTTCTGTTATTCTTGAATGATTTTTGGAATAAATATATATTTATTTTATATCTGGATAACATTGGAATTACTTACTTGAAATAACCCAATGTTATAGCACAGGGAATATAATTTTGTAGTCTTAATCAGCTTGAAATAATTAATTACTATACTTGACATATTCCAGAATGGCCATCTTATCACATACAATCAATGCTTGTACGCAAAATTAGAATATTTATGGCACATTGTTGACTTGCAACTTGCCATTGCTACCTTGTCAATTCTTGTAACTGTTACGAATTTTGTAACTATATTGTATATAATAACTGACACCACAGACGTTAAAGATGGTAATACAGTTTCAGATTCAGTTGGCATTTAGAAACCACTCACACTTTACTTTCATGGTTGAGAAGCTCCTTGATTTCACTAGAGTCATTGAAATTTCCATCCATTATTCCATATGAAAGTTGTATAGAATATTACTGAGAATAAACCGTCTCACTTCCAACCTTGTTAATGAAAACAGGCCACAGAAATCTTAGCTAAATTGGTGCGGAAAAGTACACAGGAATATAATAAAACTTACAATCTTTCATGGCTTAAAAGATTTGTGTTCAATATTAAAACTGGTGCAAGTGTTTTAACTCAAAACTATTAGAGAACATGATTGCCTGTGACTTGGCTATGTACATGTGCTTTGTTCCAATTCAGTAGTTATGGACATCCATAAAAGATTTTGCTGACCATTTTCCCACTGAGCCCTGCTGATTGTCCTCTGAAGTGAATTAATTTCCCACCAAGATGTTATGGCTCCTGACTGAGTGGTCTGATATCCAGCTGAGAATGAATGCTTCTTTATCAAGATGTGGTTACTGAGATGCACTAAATCTGCATAAATAAAAGCACTTTACCAGCACGATTGGCTGATTTCTTGTGGTGCTGGAGTTATTCAATTAATCAACTACACAAGCTGTTGTTTTCGATTCTTATAAACAAATTGTTATTAAATGTATTATGTTCTGTTTACAGTGTCATTCCTAACATGGTCTGTCATCTGGTGAGCTTATATTCCTAAGAGAATGAGTAATGGAGGGTTATTTCTCCAAAATCTCAGAGTTCACACTAGTGCATTAAGAATATGATAGAGCTTGCTAAGCTCAAAAGATTTTTGATATCCATAATATTGATTACTTAAGTAACAGATGGTTTTTGTTTAAAATTAATTAACTGCATTTGAGGAAAGGATGGAACTTCTAAAACCACATTTCAACTGTCAGTTATTGACTTCTTTGGGATTGAATTTTCTTTTGGCTGTCTGTGCTGTTACTGTGTTTTCAGTGTCCACCATCCTTAGCTCGGGAGGGCTGTAAGTGAGGATTTAAGGTGCAAGGTTCTGCCTTTGTGTTTCCAATGGGGAACCTTGTCCCCATGGAGCACATTGTAGAAATTCATGCACGCACCTCACAGAATTTTTGAACCACTTTACATTAATGGTTAGAAGATCTTATGTAGCGCAGTCCTAAATTTCTGATACATGCTCTCAGCAAGCAAAGTTTCCAGCTGGGAGTGCGAAGTGTAAAAATTGTCCCTTTACTCAACATTTAAGCCACAAAGCATCATAGGTTGGATTATATCTTTGTATACTTCTTCGGACCAATTTACAAAATTATTTTTTCAAAGAACTGTTTAAATGTCTGCACCATTACGCAGTTACTTCATAGAAGGCTGCAAATTATTGTGCTTGTGTCATTTGAAAGTTAATGATAGGTAATTTTGAAGTGTCAGGTCCTTACTGTTTCGCTCATGCTATTAAAGAAACGTGGCTGCAGTGCACTACAGTGATGAAGTGTTAAGCCAGCTGAGTTTAGTATTGTTACTTAAAGGGGAAAACACTCAGGAAGCACATCTGCATTCCATTTCTAATGTCCATAAATTGGGTGTTGGAGCAAAGATATATACAATTTGTCTGTTGTAACTGGTGAACTGTTGCATTCTAGAGCTTCAAGATGGTGGGGTGAAATTGATCTTGGATAATAATGCAAAAGGGTATTTATGAATCAGCATCCATTTTGCATTGGAAAACATAAATCAGGTGGAGCTTAAAATGGACTGTAGATTTGCTTTTGTGTTATCGCATGAGATCAATTTCACCACAAGAAATATCTGTCTAATATTGGCTATTGTATTTGTACTACACAACTACTTGACTTAGCTATGGAATAATAGGAAAGGGCTACAACACTTGTCTGGTGTACCATGTAGCCCTACTGCTACACTATTCCTACTGTCCCAGATACAGATATCTAGATTGACCAAAGATTAGTTCTCTAAAGGCTGAAGTTTAGCAAGGAGGAAGTGACAAAGCCATGTTATCTCCAAAGGAAGACCTTCACGCAAGATATGAAATCTGTATGGTAGTACGAGTGGATATCAAGGCTGTTGTGTGTGTACACCTTTTAAGAGGTGTGGCTACAAGATCACTTTAGTCATGGAAGAGCTATGATGTAACACACCACGTGATTCTGAGTGTTTAGCAGTCTTGAAGAAACACCTGTACAGTGAACATCTCAATGTACTAGCTGCCATACTTCTTTTGGGCCTCCTTATCTCGAGAGACAATGGATACGCGCCTGGAGGTGGTCAGTGGTTTGTGAAGCAGCGCCTGGAGTGGCTATAAAGGCCAATTCTGGAGTGACAGGCTCTTCCACAGGTGCTGCAGAGAAATTTGTTTGTTGGGGCTGTTGCACAGTTGGCTCTCCCCTTGCGCCTCTGCCATACTATTACTCAATAAAGAACCCACAATATTGCATTACTGATCCCATATGGAGTGGTCAGTCTTTGTGTACAGTCTCTACGAACACAGAGGTTCAAGGAACATGCAACATGTCGGCTGCGGTGAGACTTCTGAAGACCCAGAGATGCAACATGTTAGCACCGCTGGATCTAGACACATTACAAGCTGATAATGGTGTTAGCATTCTGAAAAGAACACACTTCATTTACTCCTGCAATATCAGACCACATTGCAAGCCGTTTTTTTCTCTCGAGTCTACTCAGCAATGATCTGCATCTCCAACACTTCAACTCTTCCAGCCTTCTTACCTTGGAAGCAGTGAGGTCAGCAGCAACTGGGTAAGCTTCCTTTCACTGCGGGCTGTGAAGCTGGGTAGCTACAGGCTCCTGTTGACTGAATTAACTGAAGGATTCTGAGTTTGGTTTCTCATGTCGAGAGGAACTTGAGGAAGTCTGGGCGAGTTGAACATTGTACAGAGGTAACAGGCCCCATTACTTTTGCGAGGTGCACCAGCACAGCAGTGGGCTACCGGATGAGCAGAAAATAAGCATAGTTTTGATATGAGGAGCACCGCGATCCGTCGGTGGACAACGGAATGGGCGACAGTCAAGATACAGAATGGGGGAGAGTTTTTCATCATTGTTGCAGGGGAAGCACTGCAATTGCTATTTTTTGAGGGAAAATCTGCATTACAGTTTTGGGCCTTTGATTTTTCTTCATGCCAAATCCACCATGGGCAGGGCTAAGCCAAAAGCACAAGAATCTGGCAACAGCGCCACAATCTCCAAGCCTGTTGTTAAGAGACTGCTTCCGTTTCTTTTGTAAAATATGTCTTAAGGACTTATAGTTGAATTCTGGACATTGAGTCATATGGAGATTGCTGACCTTCGTGTTTTAAAAAACAAAAAGGGAAGATCAACAGAAGCTTGGCTGTTGGGCAGGTCTTACTGGAAAGTATCTGTTTGCAAATAACCCAGCAGGGGGGTTCTGCTTGTGACTCCGAAAGGATGTTTGCAAGGAAATGACAGACCACGATTTATAGATGTCAGAAGATTGCTGCTGAACAGGTTTAGTTTCATTTTGAACTGTTAAAAAAGCCAGTTGCTGTTTGGCCTGAAAAAAACCCCAGAAAGGAAGGAGTTTCTGTGTGCCTGCCCGGAGAAGACAGCTGAGATTGTTCTCGCTTTGAAGAATCACTGCATCTTTAAAGAATTCCTGCATCAAGTTGTACTGTTGCCTCCGGTATTTGAAGGCATTCTGTATGTTTGCAGAAACCATGCACCTTTGAAGGAACTTTGCATTGAATATGTGGGCATTGAAACCTTTGTTGCTGCACATCTGATGTAAGACCTATGTGAAGCCTTCTGTCGCTGCATCTCTGAGAAAGCCTGCCCAGACTGATCATCAACATCGCCTGGAAAGAACCATTGACAGCCACCTATTCGCCTTTGGGACACCTCACCAAAATATAGCTTCTCTTCAGTCTAAGTATTTTTTTATTCTTTCTATTTCTTTGTAACAGCTGTAAACAAAAATCCTTTTTATTCCCCAGTTAACCAGTTGTGTATGTGTGTGTGTGCGTGAGGGCGAGGATAATTAAGGGCTTTAATATTCCAATTCGTACATATGTTTACTTCCTTATTGGTTAAAACTTGGTTTATAATAAATGCATAAATTTGTTGTTTATTAAAGAAACCTGGTTGGTGTGCTTTATTCTGTGGAAAATTAGAGTATATGAATGACTGTTTTGGAAGTGGGAAAATTTAAACATATGTTGTGACCTGTGGAGAAGTGGGACTGAATTAACAGTGCACTCCTCCCGCCTTGATCATAACACTGTTCATTTGTGGTACTACAAGAAGTCTCCACAGCAAGACACAATGTCACAACCTCCAAACCAGTTCACCAGTGGAACTGCAACTCTTATTTCATTGCAGAAAACAGCACCACACCATCCAAGTTTGTTCAGAAGTGGTACTGAAGTCTTTCTATTATTTGCCTTCACAGCTTATCTTTTCTTCTCTAGGTGCAATGACACAGAGTCATTGCAATCATGGTAACACTTTCTCCTTCTATTAATTGGAAAGCATCTGACCTGCTTTCAGAATTTCTTCTTTTCAAGAGAGAATCAAGCTCAAAGATTTGGTGAACTCTAGAAGACCAATTGTTCCTCAAGCTCAATTTTTGAGTACATCAATTCCAATTCATGTCTTTCAGACAACAGTCTATTGAACCCATCGACCAGTTTGCCATTCATTGTCATGCCAAAGGCTGAGAGAGTGATTTTACTAACACTGAACTGGCAGATCGTATCATCGAACTTGTGATTGCATCTACACCAATGGAACTCTACCAAAAGGATCTTTTGGACAAACCCAAAGAGTACACAGTTGACGACTTATTGAAGGATGGCTGCAAATTTGAGTCCATCATTGCGGATCAACAAACCTTCAATCTCTCTGTGTTATAAATACCGCAGGTGGATTGAATAGGGATTCCAAATTCACATACAGGTTTCAGGCTCTTGCATTCAGCTAAAGCCTGTCCAGCACTTAACTCCATATGCAAAGCATGAAGTTCCAAAGGCCACTGGAAATGACAATGTCACTAAAACAAGACAGACACTGCGGGGAAGAGTCCTGAACACAAACAGTCGAACGGCAGGACATCTTCGCGCCCCACAAGCTTTGCAATTTTCCGTCATGATACAACCGATTCATTCACAAAGTTACAGGTGACACGAGCATGACTGATCCTGCAGATCAGAGTACAAGCACAAGTGAGTGAGTGGAACAATTATTTCATGTCATCAATGTGACCGAAGACATTGAATCGATTACTTAGTTAGAAACATTTGCATCCATTCGTATTTCATGTCCAGGAAAAGAGGGCACATATTTGCTCTGGACAAACGTGGACACGGGTACCTGTGCAAACATTCTGCCCCTATGCAAATTAAATTGCATGTATCCGGGTAAATGGTATGCCAAGATAACTCCGGCCAACACTCAGCTAACTGCTTATAATGGGCCCCCGATCCCATGTGTCGGATCCGTTACGATTAAATATTGTGACAATGATTCGGATTGGAAACTCCAACTTTTCTACATTGTTCCAATGACAGGAGTTGCTATCACTGGACTGCCAACATACAGTGACCTAGCCTGAAGTGATTTAAGACTTTAACCTCTTATAGGGACTAAAACAAATCAGGAGTACACCCCTATGAATCTCCTTTAATTAAGTTCAAACCAGACAAATTCATATAGACATTTATTTGGGCCCAAAGAATTTAACTAGCTTTCCCTCAAAGAAAACTAACAGAGAACATTACCATCTTTCGGATAGCCTATTTTTAATGGCTAAGTGATAAATATCCCAGATATTATAAGAGTCTTGGAAACTCTCTTCAATACGTATCTCTCCACCTAAATAGACACAGAGCTTTAGTTAGCTACCTGTTTTCATCTATTCTTCTATCTGATCCTCTGATCAATTTCATGAACTTGATCTGTTATTTCTTGTTTCAAATCTAATCATTGCTGTTGGGTCAAGGATTCAGAAAGCACAGAGGCAATAAAAGAACCGTGAGTAAGTGGCGTATGCATTTCAACACCACACATTAAATACTCGTGTTCTAGGGAACACTGTCCTTGATGCACAGATGGGCACATTATTTAGTGATAACTGTGCCTCCGGAATGATGGCAGCCCACTTATTCCCTCTGATTCTCAACAATTTGGTCAATAGCTTTTTTACTTCCTGGTTTTTACGTACCACCAGTCCCGCTGACTGCGGATGACGTGGTGTGCTGTGCTCTAACCCAATACCCCTTTGCACACAATAGTCTTTGAAAATCTTGATCAGAGTGTAGGACTTTGGTGCACCAGCTACAGTAATAATGTCAGTAACAGCATTGACAAGTGCAGTTTCCAAAACAGTGTTTGTGGGGACCAGCCAGCAGAAAGAAGTGCAGCCATCAACACAAACAAGAACATGTTTATTCCCCATTGATGGGAGTAGTAGTCCAAGGAAATGAACAAAAAATTTCTCCATTGATTTATTAGGCTTCACAGGAGCCAATGGTGGCAGTTTAATAAGTAATGATTTGTTGATCAAATTACATGGCTCACAATTTGCCACATATGTTTTACAGGCTTTAAGCATGCCTGGCCACCAATATAAAGGAGTCAATTTGCAGAATGTTGTTCAGGCGCCATTGTGTGCCTGACCTATACCCTCATGAGCTTCTTTTACAAGCTGTTCTAGTTTGTGACTCATGGGGACTTCCCGGACAACCTTGGGCAACATAACCAGTACAATACCAGTCGGGTCTCCGAATAGAAGTACTTTGATGGATATTCTTTTGGATTCTCTTTCGTCGGGTCTAATAGCTGAATCAGTTCCTCATCCTGATTAGCTGCCCGTTCTGCCCTTGTGATTACATTAACTATGGCAGGCCCCTCTCGAGGGGGTGACATGCAGACTGAATGTTTTGCCTGTCCATCTATAAGACTGTTGCCCTTTGAATGTACTGAATCACTGGTATGCCTGGGTACATGAATTACCTGACAATTATGTTTCTCCTTTCGCAAATGGAGAATATCTTCCCATAACGACTTGTGTTTTATGGGTTTACCTTTATGATTGGTAAAGCCTGTTTGCTCCCAGAACACAAGGTCTTGGTTGTAAGTCTGTTTACAATAGTCACTATCTGTACAAATTAATGTGGGCTTAATAGGGTCTGCCTTTTCTAAAGCATACCGTAATGCTGCAGCTTCAGCATACTGTGCGGTCTGTTGGCCAAGGGGTATGCACAGTAATTCTTCTGAATAGAAAGAATAAGAATCCTGAAAGGTACCTATTACTATCCCCATCCCAGCTGAGGATTGTTGAGATGTCCCTTTTTTTTAATCATCATTGATGACTCATCACAGTAAGTAACCTGATGATAATCCGTAAGTGGTTTCAGAGGTACTCGTTTAACTCCCTCCTCGGTATCATCATCTTTCATAACAGGGAGGTGTTCTAAGTCCATGTCTGAAGATAGAAATTTAAAAATTAGGGTAGGATCATTCAAAAAGGAGGCCCATTTGTTGTATCGGATTTGAGTGGCTCTTCTCTCATCAGAGGCCATTCGCAAAATTGATCTCAAATCTGGTATTTCAGTATACATTGTAATGGGGTGCATCCCTTGAAGGGATCATGCTTTAATGAGGCACAGAACTATCATCGTCATAACTCTTTCCTTATTATTGCACCGTCTTTTAACATTGGAAAAATTTATAAGAATGAAACTGAACTGGCACAATTTGATTTTCATTGTAAAAAACTGCAACTGCTACTTTAGGAGATGTTTTAACATGAAGATTAAGTGGGACCTGCAAGTCCCTTTGCTCCAAATCTATAGCCTTCTGTACATCTTGGCACAGTTGTTGCGATTTCAAGTAATCATCTGGGGAAAAATGAATGGGCCTTTTACTGTCTCACCTACTCTAGCATACAGAGGTGCTGGCAGCTCAGCAAAGGTTGGTGTAAATGATCTAGCAAAGTTCAGGAGTCCTAAACTTGCCTGCAGATTTTTCAAAGTTCGGGGATATTGAATTATATCTAGTTTCTCTTTCTGATCCTGAATAGGCTAGTCTGCTGGGTTTGTGCCAGCCTGCATCAAGAGAGGGAGGTTCCATATCTCCCTTGCCACATTGATTCTGATGACGCTATAGATAAGTGTAGTACTTATTTAGGAAGTGTACCAAAAAACCCTTGTCCCCCCCGCCCCTCCCCTCTAGGCAAGTGCGGTCTAGCTGTGCCTGAATATATTTCTGTCGGTCATCCTGGTCCATGGCTGCCTCCACAGGCCTGGACATGATCTTAAGGAAGTATTTAATATCAGGCTGTCCTATAATAAGAGGGCAAACCAAATCAGGTACTAAACCCACCTCCAGGGTGGCTGTAATACCATAAACAGTAACAGGAATTGCATAAAAGGCAATCCGCTGTGTCTTTCACTGTGTAAATCCCCCTAATGATAACTGATAAAGTGGGCTTCCCAAAGCTGACCACTGAGTCTTTATAGTTACAGGATCCATGACTGAGTAATCAGCTCCTGTATCAAAGAGTGCCTGTACCTGTTCAGCAGTGGGCAGTGTTGCCAGGGCATAGGGGAATTCGAGAGACCCTGACTGGGTGCCAGCCCTTCAATGTGGAGAGTCAGATGCTTCTTAGTCCTATCAGCCCTGCCGTGATTGCTGATGACTTTAATTGAAGCCCCTCCCTCTTAGGAGTCTCATGTTTTCCCGATCCTTAGGTGGTCTATCAGAAGTGTACAGTCACAACTATCGCCCCCTTGGGATGGATGCCGATCCTGTTGGGAGTCTTTCTGATCCCTGCCTCTGCCAACCCTGGAACCTCCCATTACTCTATGATAAGAACAGCCAGTGTAAAATTCATCCCCAGAGGGATCCCAGCTGACTCTGCTATCTCTATGAGGTATGATGCTCGACCATTCCCACCGTTTTGGGGAAATATGCCGTGTGCGCTCCTGGCGAGCTGGTGGTGTAAACCAACCAGAGCGCCCATCCGGTGGCCAAAAGGAACGAGTTTGTGAGCGACTGGAACAAGAGAGAGTCCCTGTTCTATTCTGTCCCTGTCAGTGTGAAACAGAGACATTGTCCATGTTACTTTTAACCTTAGGATCCAGTTGGACAACAGCCTTAGTATGGGGCAGACCCAGCAAGGCATGGTTCAAGCAGATAATGCATTCAACATTATCCCACCTCTGCTGGCCATCAGGATGAGCAGACAATGCCCTTCACAGGCTAGTCTAAGTGCAGAATTCTGATACTGATTAGCCAGAAAACCATAAACAATTTCCCAGCTGCCATGTGTAAGGTCGTTACCGAATCGATAGGCGGCTACCAAACCATTCGACTTAACAGTATTTTGAAGGATTTCTTTGATTGTGCCCATTCCATGCCCTCCCTGAGTTGTGATCAGGAGGTGGGAATATATTTGTATCCGGCTGTTGCACTTATTAATTGGGGGGGGCTCAATCAGTGTTTAACATCGTGAGGAGGAGCTGCCGTAAATGTGCAGCACTCCAGCCCTGACAACGTGTCAAGTCTATCAAGGTTGTTTAAAATCTACCTTGTTTTATCTTGGTTGCTGAAACCGGGCTTGCCACACATGGCATATGTAGAGTTAAGATTCACATTGCCTAGGGGTGTAATTTGACACTGCACTGGCTGTCCCACTGACAGAGGAAAGCCTGCAGCACCATGATCAGCAAAAGCCTGAACAAGGGCCTGTTTCATTTGAAGGTAATGTACCAGTAGCTGTCTATAATCCTCCTGCAAATTCTGATCACAAACCTTCCTGTGAGGAAGCCATCTAATCTGAAACCCATGGCCACCACGCATGGGACACAGCGAGAGCGGAGCCAGAGCACAAAGAGACCAGGAGAGAGAGCGGGAGTTCACTCAGTCAACGGGACACAGCGAGAGCGGAGCCGGAGCACAAAGAGACCGGGAGAGAGAGAGCGAGAGTTCACTCAGAGAGTGGGACACATCAAGAGCAGAGCCGCAGCACAAAGAGACCAGGGGAGGGAGGGAGGGAGAGAGAGAGAGAGAGGGAAGGAGGGAGGGAGGGAGGGAGTTGGGGGGGGGGGAGTTGGGGGGGGGGGAGAGAGAGAGCAAGAGGTCACTCAGAGAGCAGGACTTACCTTCCGGCAGCAGTCCAGGCGTGCCAGAGTTTTGAAAAAAAAATCAACAGTGACATCACAGGAAAGCTGCAAGGTGATTGGTTGGTGAGTAACAGCTGTTAGGGAATAACTCTAAATAGCTTGGTAAGTAACTAATAATATAGTAGGTAGTGTTATTTTTAGGGAATCAAGGTTCCTAGAGTAAATAATCTAATTTTTGTGCAATTTAAAGGAGCAAAAACAGAGCGGAAAAAAAAACAAAGAGTGACATCACAGGAAAACTGTAAGTTCATTGGTTGGTAAGTAACTGCAAATTTGAATTACCTATTCTAAGTTGATTTCAGATTGAAGGTGAATAGGAGAAATATTTTACAGATCAAAAACAAAAGACCAGTCGGAAATTTAAAAAAACAAATTAAAATCTAATTAAATAAAATAGAGCTGCAGGGCCAGGCGATGTGTTGTACCTGCATGATGTGGGAGCTGGTGAACCCCATTGTGGTTCCTAGTGACCACATCTGTAGCACATGCTGGCTGCTCGAGAAACTCCGGCTCAGAGTTGATGAGCTGGAGTCTGAGCTTCCGACACTGCGACACATCAGTGGGGGGTGGGGGGCGCGGGGAGAGTTACCTGGATGCTCTGTTTCAGGAGACAGTCACATTCCTTAGATTAACTACCTTGAATTCGGCCAGTGGTCAGGGACAGGATGAGTGCGGCAAGTAGAGGGATCCAGGAGGTAGTGTTGCAGGAGCCTCAGCCCTTGTTCTTGTACAACATGTTCGAGATTCTTGCTCCCTGTGTGGACAAGAGCAGGGACTGTAGGGAGGATGAGCAAACTGACCATAGCACTGTGGTACAGGGAGCCATTCAAGTGGGGGGAGAAAAGAGAAATGTAGTCATAATCGGGGATAGTATAGTTCGGGGCATAAACACTGTTCTCTGTGGCCAGGATCGAGAGTCCCGAAGGCTGTGTTGCCTACCTGGTGCCAGGGTTCAGGATATCTCATCTGGGCTGCAGAGGAACTTGGAGTGGGAGGGGAAAGATCCAGTTGTCGTGGTCGACGTTGGTACCAACGATATAGGTAGAACGAGGTTAGAGGTTCTGCTGAGGGAATATGAGCAGCTAGGGGCTAAATTAAAAAGTAGAACTAAAAAGGTAATAATCTCTGGATTGCTACCTGAGTCACGAGCTAATTGGCACAGGGTCAATAAGATTAAAAAGGTAAATGCGTGGCTCAAAGATTGGTGTGGGAGGAATGGATTCGAATTCATGGGACATTGGCACCAGTACTGGGGAAGGAGGGAGCTGTTCTGATGGGACAGGCTCCACCTGAATCATGCTGGGACCAGAGTCCTGGTGAATTGCATAACTAGGGCTGTAAATAGGGCTTTAAAATAAATAGCGGGGGGGGGGAGGGTTCAGTTGCATAGAAAATTAGGAAGTCAAAGTTGAAGGAGAGGGTAGGAGTGCAGATTAGTGATCAGGCTGATTATTACCAGAAAATATAAGATAGGGACAGAACGTGTGAATGCCATATTGCACCAAGGAATCATACAAGAGTAGGGAAATTTGATAACAAAACAAACTTAAAGGCTTTGTATCTGAATGCACGAAGCATTCGGAATAAAATAAATGAGTTAACAGCACAAATAGAGATGAATGGGTATGATTTAGTGGTGATTACTGAGACGTGGTTGCAGGGAAACCAGGTTTGGGAATTGAATTTCCAAGGGTACTCAGTATTTCGGAAGGATAGGCAGGAAAGAAAAGGAAGTGGTGTAGCTTTGTTAGTAAAGGAAGAGATTAGTGCTGTAATGAGAAATGATATAGGCACTGGAGATCAAGACATAGAATCAGTCTGGGTAGAATTAAGAAATAGCAAGGGAAAGAAGACCCTGGTGGGAGTAATCTATAGGTCCCCAAACAGTAGTTCCGCAGTTGGGCACAGTATAAACCAGGAAATACGGGAGGCTTGTAAGAAAGAAAATCATAGGTGATTTTCATATGCATATAGACTGGATTAATCATATTGGCAAGGGTAGCCTCGAGGGAGAGTTCATTGAATGTATTAGAGATTGTTTTTTGGAGCAATATGTTGTGGAACCAACCAGGGAGCAGGCTATTCTAGATTTGGTATTGTGTAATGAGGTGGAATTAATTAATGATCTCATAGTTAAGGATCCTCTAGGAAAGAGTGATCATAGCATGCTAGAATTTCAAATTCAGTTTGAGGGCGAGAAGCTGGAGTCCCACACTAGCGTTCTGGAGTTAAACAAAGGTAATTACATAGGCATGAGGACAGATTTGGCCCTAGTGGACTGGGTAGGAAGACTAAAAGTTAGGACAGTTGATGAGCAGTGGCAGATGTTTAAGGAGATATTCAATTTCTCCCAATTAAAATATATTTCAGAGAGGAAGAAAGATTGTAAGAGGGGGAAAAACATCCATGGCTAAGCAAGGAAGTTAAGGGTAACATAAAGACAAAAACTAAGGCATACCATATTGCAAAGGCCAGTGGCAGGCTGGAAGATTGGGAAACTTTAAAAGATCAACAAAGGGTTACTAAAAAAGTAATAAAAAGAGCCAAGGTAAATTATGAAAGAAAACTAGCGCAAAATATAAAAACGGATAGCAAAAGCTTCTCTAAGTATATAAAAGGGAAAAGAGTAGCTAAAGTGAATGTTGGTCCCTTGGAGGATGAGACTAGGGAGTTAATTGTGGGAAACACAGAAATGGCAGAGACACTAAATCAGTATTTTGCCTCAGTTTTTACGGTGGAGGACATTAGTACCATCCCAGTAGTAACAAGTAATGCAGAGCTTATAGAAAGGGAGGAACTTAGAACAATCATCATCACTAGGGAAAAAGCACTGAGCAAACTATTGGAATTGAAGGCAGACAAGTCCCCAGGGCCTGATGGCCTACATCCTAGGGTCTTAAATGAAGTGGCAGTGGAGATAGTGAATCCATTGGTTATAATATTCTAAAATTCCCTGTATATGGGAAAGGTTCCAGTGGATTGGAAAAATGCTAATATAATGCCCTTATTCAAAAAAGGATAGAGGCAGAAAGTAGGAAACTATAGACCAGTTAGTTTCACATCTGTGGTTGGGAAATTGTTAGAATCCATTATTAAGGAAGTAATAACAGGACATTTAGAAAGTCAAAATGCAATCCATCAGAGTCAGCATGGTTTTATGAAGGGTAAATCGTGTTTGACCAATTTGCTAGAGTTCTTCGAAGATGTAATGAGTAAAGTGGATAATGGGTATCCTGTAGATGTTGTATATCTGGACTTCCAGAAGGTGTTTGATAAGGTGACGCACAAAAGGTTAATACACAAGGTAAGATCACATGGGGTTAGGGGCAATTTATTAGCTTGGATAGAGGATTGGATAACCAACAGAAAACAGATTCGGAATAAATGGGTCCTTTTGTGGCTGGCAAGATGTAACTGGTGGGGTTCCACAGGGTTCGGTCCTCGGGCCCCAACTATTTACGATCTATATTAATGATTTGGATGCAGGGATAGAAGGTACTATAGCCAAATTTGCAGATGATACGAAAATAGGTGGGATAGTAAGTTGCAATAAAGAAATTAGAAATTTACAGATGGATATGGATAGGTCAGGTGAATGAGCCAAAATTTGGCAGATGGAGTTTAACGTGGATAATTGTGAGGTTATCCATTTTGCTCAGAAGAATAGAAAGACAAATTATTATCTAAATGGAGAGTAACTTCAGAATGCTTCAGTGCAGAGGGATCTGGGTGCCCTCGTGCATGAATCGCAGAAAACTAGTATGCAGGTACAGCAGGTAATAAGGAAGGAAAATGGAATTTTGGCATTTATTGCTAAAGGAATAGAGTATAAAAGCAGGAAAGTGTTGCTGCAACTGTACAAGGCATTAGTGAGACCGCACCTGGAGTATTGCGTACAGTTTTGGCCCCCTTTCTTGAGGAGGGATGTAGT
Organism: Heterodontus francisci; assembly: GCF_036365525.1. Lineage (NCBI taxonomy): Eukaryota > Metazoa > Chordata > Chondrichthyes > Heterodontiformes > Heterodontidae > Heterodontus > Heterodontus francisci. The sequence continues at coordinate 49,015,255 of NC_090390.1, forward strand.
TGCATTGGAGACAGTTCAGAGGAGGTTCACTAGATTGATTCCGGAGATGAGAGGTTTGTCTTATGAAGAGAGATTGAGCAGTTTAGGCCTTTACTCTCTAGAGTTTAGAAGAATGAGAGGAGATCTAATTGAGGTACATAAGATGATTAAGGGGATTGACAAAGTAGACGTAGAGAGGATGTTTCTGCTGGTGGGGCAATCTAGAACAAGAGGTCATAGTTTTAGAATATGGGGTAGCAGATTTAAATCAGAGATGAGGAGAAATTACTTCTCTCAAAGGGTCGTGAGTCTGTAGAATTCACTACCCCAGAGTACGGTGGATGCTGGGACATTGAGTAAATTCAAGGAGGAGATCGACAGATTTTTAATTAGTAATAGGTTGAAGGGTTATGGAGAATGGGCAAGAAAGTGGAGTTGAGGCCGAGATGAGATCAGCCATGATCATATTGAATGGCGGAGCAGGCTCGAGGGGCTGAATTGCCTACACCTGCTCTTAGTTCTTATGTTCTTATGTAGGGAGACCCAGGACCTATAATTCTACCATGGATACCCCACCCTGTCATGCACCAGTCATTAGGCCACCCAATTGTGGAGGCATGCACATCATCATTAAAGGAATCTTGTGGGTCTGTGGTATCAGTCTGATTATCACACTGGATATGTGCTATCCCTTCCTCCTGGGGGACAGCCACAATAGTACCATGAGCTCTAACTGAACCATTAGCATGAAGATTATCAATCTCAAAGACTACCACTCGATGTGCCTGAGGCAGCTGAATGGAATTCTGTAATCTACTAAAATAAGTTGATGGATCATCCAAGAGAAAAATTAAGCCAATCCCTTCTTCATTAGACATTATATCTCAACGGAACCTGAACTAGGAATTAAAATACATCAGAACTTTATCTCGACTAGGATTTAAAGTGAACTTTAAAGGAAATTTCCAAACCTCAGAAGTAGAATGAGGGAGTTCTGATTTAAGATCCACAAACCATGATCAAGAGTTTGCCATCTCTGGATTCTTAAATCGGGGTCTTAATACCACTGACAGTAAATCTTCCTTCCGTACTTACAAATCTAAAATAAACATTAAAGACTAACATATAAATACAGGATTCTATTAACAAGAAGACATGTTTTTGGGCGCCAACTGAAGTGATTTGAGACTTTAACCCCTTATAGGGATTAAACCAAATCAGGAGTACATCCCTATGAATCTCCTTTAATTAAGTTCAAACCATACAAATTCTTATAGGCATTTATTTGGCTCCAAAGAATTAAATTAGCTTGTCCTCAAAGAAAGAAAACAAACATAGAATATTGCCATCTTTCGGATAGCCTGTTTTTAATAATTATAGCTAAGTCATAAATATCCCAGATATTATAAGGGTTTGGGAAACTCTTCAATATGTATCTCTCCACTTAAATAGACACAGAGAGGGGGTTCTTGTAGTTGGATACAGAATGCTACATGAGACGATTTATTAACTTTTATATATTTATTAAAGAATTTAACATGCAATACACTTTTAAGTGGATAAGTATATCACAATATCAAATATTACTAAGACATGTAACACATAATCTTATTTCTAACATATAATCCAAAAGTTTAACCTTGCTAATGTTACAGCAAAATATCTTAGAATATCCATCAAAATTTAAAGTAAACCTTTACCTTAAATTCCCCGAGTACACCATGGGGTGAGAAGTATTGTTTGAGGAATTCAACTTCTAATTTTTTACTTCATATATCCTCATGTTTATACTGTTTCTAAGGTGTCATATGACCTTTTAGCATATAGGTGTTAACTTTCTGTGTGTTTTTCTTGCTTTCAAGATCCATATTTGGTAGTATAATTAACTAACATCTCCACTTAATGTTTTACTAGAATTCCCCTGCTCTTGAAGTTGTAAGCATTTATCTGGTCAAAATGTTTATAATTGTGTTTACTTAACCTCTTGTTCCTGTAAGTCCAATTTATTGATGTATTATCTATAATTGTGTTTTATGATAGGTTGAACCCTCTTTGTGGGTTAATCTGCCTACAGTTACCAATATGATCAATTAATTATATTTATAGCTACCTTTACTGATGTCACACAGGATATTACAATGTATGTGTTTATCTTCCAATTCCCTGGCAACAGAAGTTCTATTCTAACAGGGACTTTGAAATTTTTTAACTCTACCTTCTTAAAGGGGAATGTCAGGGAGTATTGACAACTGACCATTTATTCATCTTTAATTCTAAAAGGTATAATATATTAACTCTATCTAAATTCTACCTAATTAAGCCTATTATACCTATGTTCCATCACAAACATTGATCATCATCCACAGCATTGGGCAACACCAAGCACTATCTCCCTCCAGTCTTCACACTGTGTCTAGAAGGAGCCTTGCAGCGAAGAAGTGCAATGTAGGCTGTTGTTTCCCAGGTTTTCCAATGGTTTTCCAATTCTGTCCATACTATGGTCAGAAGATAGAAGCAAATTTCAACTTCTGCACATCCTGTGCTTTCAGAATGTCCAAGGGTGAGAATGAGGATGAGAACAGCCTGTTACAATAAACATACAGTGCCTCCAGTGTGAACTGTATCCAGTGCATGAAGTTAGAAATGTTCTTCTAGAACAATGCAAGAAAATGAAAGAAACACATGACAATCATGCTGGGAGTGAACTTCCCAAATCAACTATTGGTCAACAAATTACCATTCAAAATCCTACCACTAGAATTCTGCAACAGTATCCAAAGACAAACCAGAACAACATTCTTATGAAGTAACTACACATACTGGCGCTACATTGCTTCGTAACTGAGGTCAAATCAGAGCTGTTCATAATTCCAAGTCCCTGGAAGACTCCATTGCAACTCGTACAAGATCGAAGACTCTGGGCCGGATTTTGTTCCTAGCCCCATGTCAGGCTTTGTGGTGGTGGGGGCGGAGGGGTGGGGGAGTGGTGGAGGGCCGGAGAATCGGAGCGGCATTGCCTGCCATGGAACCCGATGCTGGGATTGCCAGGCCCGATCTTCCCAGCGACGGGGATATTCCGTGGCGTTCTCTCTGCTGCTCTGCGACAGAACCCGAGTTTATGGCATCAAGGAGCCTGAACAAAACTGAAGTCAATGACAATTAGGGGAAAATTCTGTTGGTTGGAGTCATACCTAGCACAAAGGAAGATAGTTGTGGTTGTTGGAGGTCAATCATCTCAGACCCAGGACATTACTGCAGGAGTTCATCAGGGTAGTGTCCTCGGCCAACCATCTTCAGCTGCTTCATCAATGACCTTCCCTCCATCATAAGGTCAGAAGTGGGGATGTTTGCTGATTATTGCACAATGTTCATCACCATTTGCGATTCCTCAGATGCTGAAGTAACCCATGTCCAGATGCAGCAAGAACGGAACAACAGTTTGGGCTGATAAGTGGCAAGTAACATTCACACCACACAAGTACCAGGCAATGAGCAGCTCAAACAAGAGAGAAACTAATCATCTCCCCTTGATGTTCAATGGCATTACCACCACTGAATCCCCCACTATCAACATCCTCGGGGTTACCATTGACCAGAAACTGAACTGGACCAGCCACATAAATACTGTGGCTGCAACAGCAGGTCAGAGGCTGGGAAATCTGCGGCGAGTAACTCACCTCCTGCCTCCCCAATGATTTTCCACCATCTCCAAGGCACAAGTCAGGAGTGTGATGGAATACTCTCCACTTGCGTGGATGGGTGCAGCTCCAACAACACTCAAGAAGCTCAACACCATCCAGGACAAAGCAGCCCGCTTGATTGGCACCCCATCTGCCATCTTCAACATTCACTCCCTTCGCCACTGATGCACAGTGGCAGCAGTGTATACCATCTACAAGATGCACTGCAGCAACTCACCAAGTCTCCTTCAAAAGCACCTTCCATACCCATGACCTCTATCACCTAGAAGGACAAGGGCAGCAGATGCATGGGAACAACACCACCTGCAAGTTCCCTTCCAAGCCACACACCATCCTGACATGGAACTATATCACCGTTCCTTCACTGTCGCTGTCTCAAAATCTTGGAAATCCCTTCCTAAGAGCACTGTGAGTGTACCTACACCCCAAGGACTGCTGCGGTTCAAGAAAGCAGCTCACCGTCACCTTCTCAAGGCCAATTTAGGGATGGGCAATATACGTTGGCTTAGCCAGCAATGCCCACATACCCCGAATGAATAAAAAAACTATTTTAAATACCTATCTGCATACATTACCATGTTATCCACCATGATCTTCCCATCTGTTCCCGATCTTCAGCATGACGTGCAACAATCATGTGCCTTCGTTTTCCCATTCAGAAGAAGTTGGTGCCACTGAGGAGGGGAAGAGGTCAGTTCCGGATTGTGTGTAAGGATAAGGGGAGTGGGGTGAAGGGGTCAACTCTTCATTATGTGTAAGGATAAGGGGGAATGAGCAACTCTGCATTATTTTGAAAATGGCAGCAGCACCTTCTCCAGCATCAGGTGATGCCATGAATTGCATCACCAATGCCGCCCCCGCCACGTGATTGGGGGGGCAGCCGCTGTCAATATGTTAAATGGCCGTCTGCCATGTAATCACGGTGACACGGGTCCTGTGCATGGCGGCCGCCATTTTCTGCACCCACTGGGCCAACAAAATCCAGCTCTATATCTCAGGCAGCATCTACACATTCTTCTTTCACAAAATCCAATTCATAAACATCTGTTCCAGCATCTGAGAACTGCTACCCTGGTTTGAAATCTGGCAGAGTTATCAAACCACCTTTCTGCTTTTGCAATTGATGTGCTTGCATATTCTTATTGTCCTTTTTGTATTATCTCATAATACTTTGTTGTACTTGTATATAGTTAACTTCTATATGTCTAAAAGAGGTGTTCAAATTTGTAAATAGGTTCCTCTTTTCTATTTGTGAAAAGGGGGCTGTTCTGTGTGTACACCTTTAAGAGGTGCGGCTACAAGGTCATGTTAGTCATGTAAGAGCTATGATGAAATACACCACGTGATTCTAAGTGTTTAGCATTCTTAAAGAAACACCTGTACATCTCAATGTCCAAGTGAACATCTCAATGTCCTAGCTGCTCTACGATTACTCAATTAAAGCACACACAATATTGTGTTACTGATCCCATCTGTAGTGGTCAGTCTTTGTTTACAGTCTCTACTAACACAGAGGTTCAAGGAACACGCAACGAAGGCTATCATGGCTTTCAAACTTCCAGGATCGCACTGGTGATGTGTAGTATCATCCAGTTTGCTACCCATAGATGCATGAAGGAGGTGAGAGATACATTGCTTAGTAAGGACAACAGAAGAGTAGAATCCCAAAGATATACAAGAGCGGGAGTTAACAGAGCCAATGAGGGAGTAGCTGCTGAAACACCAGTGCATCAAGTAATAATACAAGATGCATTCCAATGCACAGCCCTATTCCAAAAATCCCTTGACCACATCTACAAAATAAACTGCCCAAGATACCTTTTGCAACACTTTCCAGTGTAATTTCTCATCTACCGTCAGTTCCCATCTTGTACCTATTATGCTGGGACTAAATCTGGATAATCTCCTGTTGCAGTTTAGTATGAAGTTGTTCGCAAAGATGAGTTTCTTGCATCCTACTTGTGACAGGTGCTTGTCATACATAACAGTACAGTTGGCTTACTTTAGCAGATTTCTTCAGGTCTGATATGTTCTTCCTGATCCTGAACATATGGGAGGCAGCATTGACTCTTTCAGTGATTTTCTCCCAAGGCTGCTGTACTAAGCCCCTCTCGGGGTGAAGGGGATACTCTGTGTACTCTCCGTCCTTCTGTAACCTTGGCTTTCCTGCGGTTGAATTGTTGGCAAAATTGCAATAATAACATTAATCTGCGTTTCTCTGCACTATTTCACTATTTAAATGTCTCATTATAACCATAACATCTGCAATTGTGCTTTAATTAATATGGCTTCCCATTTGATGGCCTAGTGTGTTGGTGTTAAAGCACATTTTAGTGCAGCTACTAAACTCAGCAAGATCAGGTGGTCAGCAGTTTTATTTGTACAACTAAAAAACATAAGCTCAGTTAGCTCTTCAATATTGCACCAGTTGTAATTTCCAGGCAATGGTATGCTTGATGCACCAAATGCAAATCTGAATTTCTTTTCTTATTTATGCTTCTTGTTTGTACTGCACCTAAGGATGTGGTAACTCGTCGTGGAAGCAATAGGTCACCTGTAATGAAAAAGCAGTACTTTAAAAATGTTTTGTGGCAATCTGCGATGGGCCATTGGATCACAGGAGAATAGCGTGGAGGATAGGAAAAACTAAATTACTGTAGCAAAAAGCTAGAGTCAGGAACATATGGCACAGTGGTCTATTAACCTATATTCGCAACACCTTGCCTTACGCAAGAACAAAAATTGCAGTTCATCATTATGTGATAGTTGTGAAAACTGTAAATAAGCAGTCTTGATTACAATTAAAAGTGTGTATAATTGGAACACTGGCATTGAATGTAGATTGTGGTAGGAGGGTTGTTGTGGGGTATTTCAGCACATGTATTTCCCACATTACAACATTAACTACATTAAAAAATTACTTAATTGGCTGTGAAACACTTTGACACATTCTGTGGTCATGTAAAGCGCTGGAAAGATGTAAGGTGTTTCTTTTCTTTCTTTAAGATAGTGACGGAGGAATGTGGAAGAGTTGAGGATTTTTTGGGGGATGTGGGAATACTGGATTGAAGGGTGATGCAGATTTTCCTGTGCCGGGTCAGCACCAGGGAGAAAGCCACATGCAATTGGGTAGCTGGGAGTGGTGAGTAGTGGAAAAAGACCTGAAAAGGAAGTGGAGGAGCAGGAGAGGAGGGAGGATACCCAGGATGGAGTTGTCCTATTGTGGTAAGGGGAACAGTGACAGTGGGGAATGAATGATAGAGTTGTGGAGCAATGGGTTTTCCCCAACAGAGCCTTGGAGTAATCTGTATTATTTAAAGTAGAGACAAGTATTTATTTAAAATAATATAGCTTTCATAATCTATTGTGGGAGGGAAACCCTTTAATATTAATCACCCCGACTGCTGCTGACCAACTATGCTATAACCATATCCTATCTTATGGTGATGCAACTGGATTTTTATCTAGTTTCAAAGTCAACTATGGGAGCTTCATTGTGATGGTAGGTGCAATGAGGAGGGGAGATCTGGTTAAGTTGCAGTGTTTCTGCAGTAGTGACTAAGGAAATCTCTCTATACCTCCATCCCCCATCAGGATGATTTGAGGGCTGTCTGCTTCTTCCTTGAACAGAGGTCCAACTTGTCCCCATCCACCACCACCCTCTTCCGTCGGGCTGAACTTGATCTCACATTAAACAACTTCTCCTTCAACTCCACTCACTTCCTCCAAATAAAAGTTGTTGCTTGGGTCCAAGTTATGCCTGTCTTTTTGTGGGGTGTGTCGAATATTCCTTCTTCCAGTCCTACTCAGACACCCTCCCCCAACTCTTTCCTGTAATTGATGACCGTATCGGTGCTGTTTCCTGCTCTCGCCACAAACTGGAAATCTTCATCAACTTTACTTCCAATTTTTACCCTTCTCTCATCGTTACATGGTCTATCTCCAATACTTGCCTTTCCTTCCTTGACTTCTCTGTCTCCATCATTAACCAGACATCATTAACCTAAGGGTAAGTCTTGGCCAGAGAGCTCAGCCCCGTGATATGCTCCTCCTGCTCTATGTGGGAAATCAGGGATGCTTCCAGTGTCCCTGACAACCATGCGTGCAGGAATTGTATCCAGCTGCAGCTACTGGCTACCCGCATTACGGAGCTGGAGCTGCAGGTGGATTCACTGTGGAGCATCCACGATGCTGAGGACGTCGTGGATAGCACGTTTAGTGAGGTGGTCATACCACAGGTAATGGCTGCACAGGCAGAAAAGAGGTGGGTGACCACCAGACGCAGTAGTAGGTGCCAGCAGGTAGTGCAGGAGTCCCCTGTGGCCATCCCCCTCTCAAACAGATATACCGCTTTGGATACTGTTGGGGGGATGACCTCCCAGGGGAAAGCAGCAACAGCCAAGTTTGTGGCACCACGGAGGGCTCTGCTGCACAGCAGGGGAGGAAAAGGGTTGGAAGAGCTATAGTGATAGGGGTATCTATCGTAAGGGGTGCAGATAGGCGTTTCTGTGGCTACAAACGAGACTCCAGGATGGTATGTTGCCTCCCTGGTGCTAGGATCAAGGATGTCTCGGAGTGGCTACAGGACATTCTGAAAGGGGAGGGTGAGCAGCCAGAGGTCGTGGTCCATATTGGTACTAACGACATAGGCAGGAAGAGAGATGAGTTCCTGCAAAGTGAATATAGGGAGTTAGGCAGAAGGTTAAAAAGCAGGACCTCTAAGGTTGTTATCTCAGGATTACTCCCTGTGCCACGTGCTAGTGAAGGTAGGAATAGGAGGATAAGGCAAATGAATACGTGGCTGAAGAGCTGGTGTAGGCGGGAGGGCTTCAGCTACTTGGATCATTGGGATCTCTTCTGGTGCAGAGGTGACCTGTGCAAGAAGGACAGGTTGCATCTAAACTGGAAGGGGACCAATATCCTTGCGGGGAGGTTTGCTAGCACTACTCGGGAGGGTTTAAACTAGTCTTGCAGGGGGGTGGGACCCAAAGTAGTAGTCTCTCCAATGAGATAGTTGAGGCAAATGTAGAGGTTAAAGCAAGCAAGTCCAGTAGGCAGGCCGGGCAGGAGCAGGACAGGGAGCGTGGAAGGTCTGATAGGCTGAACTGCATTTACTTTAATGCAAGAAGCCTTACAGGTAAGGCAGATGAACTCACAGCATGGATCGGTACATGGGATTGTGATATTATAGCTATTACGGACACGGGATTGAGGGATGGGCAGGACTGGCAGCTCAATGTTCTGGGGTACCGATCCGTCCGGCGTGTCAGAGGTGGAGGTAAGAGAGGAGGGGGAGTTGCACTATTGATTCGGGAGGACATCACGGCAGTACTTAGAGAGGATATCCCGGGGTGGGGGTGTCCAGCAAGGCCATATGGGTAGAACTTAGAAATAAGGAAGTGGTGATCACTTTTATGGGATTATACTATAGGCTCCCCAATAGTCAGAGGGAAGTGGAGGAGCATATATGTAGGGAAATCACAGATAGGTGTAGGAATTATAGGGTTGTAATAGTAGGTGATTTTAACTTCCCTAATATTGACTGGGACTGCCTTAGTGCTAAGGGATCAGATGGGGAAGAATTTGTTAAGTGTGTCCAGGATAGTTTTCTGAAGCAGTATGTGGATGGCCCTACTAGAGAAGGGGATACACTCGACCTCCTCTTAGGAAATGAGGATGGGCAGGTGGTTGATGTGTCAGTGGGGGAGCACTTTGGGACCAGTGACCATAACTCTATTAGCTTCAAGATAGTTATGGAAAAGGATAGGGCTGGTCCTCAGGTTGAAGTCCTAAATTGGGGGAAGGCTAATTTCGATGGCATCAGACAGGAACTCTCAAAAGTTGAATGGGAAAGGGACGTCTGGCAAGTGGGAGGCTTTTAAAAGTGAGATAGGAAGAGTTCAGGGCCGGCATGTTCCTGTTAGATAGAAGGGCAAGGCTGGCAAGTTTAGGGAACCTTGGGATATTGAGGGTCTGGTCAGGACAAAGAAGGAGGCATATGTCAGATATAGGCAGCTGGGATCGAGCGAGTCCCTCGAGGATTATTGGGGATGTAGGACTACACTTAAGAAGGAAATTAGGAGGGCGAAAAGGGGCCATGAGATTTCCCTGGCAGATAAGATAAAGGAGAATCCTAAAAGATTCTGTAGGTATATTAAGAGTAAAAGGGTAGCTAGTGAGAGAGTAGGCCCCCTTAAGTATCAGTGTGGCAATATATGTGTGGAGCCACGGGAAATGGGCGAGGTCTTAAATGAATATTTCTCGTCCGTATTTACCGTGGAGAAGGTCATGGAAGCTAGTGAGTTCAAGGGAGGGAACAGCGATATCCTGGAGCATAGCAACATTACAAAGAAGGACGTGTTGGAGGTTTTGAAGCACATTAAGGTGGATAAATCCCCAGGGCCTGATCAGGTGTATCCTAGGATGCTATGGGAAGCAAGGGAGGAGATTGCTGGGGCCCTGGCAGAGATTTTTGTATCATCGTTAGCCATGGGTGAGGTACCGGAAGACTGGAGGATAGCTAATGTTGTGCCTTTATTTAAGAAGGGCAGCAGGGATAAGCCACGGAACTACAGGCCGGTGAGCCTTACATCAGTGGTGGGAAAGTTATTGGAAGGGATTCTGAGAGACAGGATTTATATGCATTTGGAAAGGCATGGTCTGATTAGAGATAGTCAGCATGGCTTTGAGCATGGGAAATCATGTCTCACGAATTTGATTGAGTTTTTCGAGGAGGTGACCAAAAGGATTGACGAGGGCAGGGCGATGGACGTTGTCTACATGAACTTTAGCAAGGCCTTTGACAAGGTCCCACATGGTAGGCTGGTCCAAAAGGTTTGAACACATGGGATCCAGGGTGAGCTCGCAAATTGGATACAAAATTGGCTTGGTGATAGGAGGCAGAGGGTGGTAGTGGAGGGTTATTTTTCAGATTGGAGGCCGGTGACCAGTGGTCTGCCGCAGGGATCGGTGCTGGGCCCTCTGTTGTTTGTCATATATATTAATGACTTGGATGTGAATGTCGGGGGCATGATTCGTAAGTTTGCAGATGACACCAAAATTGGTGGTATAGTGGACAGTGAAGAAGGTTGTCTAAGGTTACAACAGGATATAGATCAACTGGGAAAGTGGGCAAGGGATTGGCAAATGGAATTTAACGCAGACAAGTGTGAAGTGATGCATTTTGGGAAGTTAAACCAGGGCAGGACAGATACAGTGAATGGCAGGTCCATGGGGAGTGTTGTTGAGCAGAGAGACCTTGGGGTGCAAGTACATAGTTCTCTGAAAGTGGCAACACGGGTGGACAGGGTGGTGAAGAAGGCATATGGCATGCTTGCCTTCATTGGCCGAGGCATTGAGTACAAGAGTTGGGACGTCATGTTACAGTTGTACATAACGTTGGTTAGGCCGCATTTGGAGTACTGTGCGCAGTTCTGGTCGCCACACTACAGGAAAGATGTGATTAAGCTGGAGAGGGTGCAGAAAAGATTCACAAGGATGTTGCCTGGTTTGGAGGGCTTGAGTTATAAAGAGAGTTTGGATAGGCTGGGTCTGTTTTCCCTGAAGTGAAGGAGGCTGAGAAGGGACATGATCGAGGTATATAAAATTATGAGAGGCATAGATAGGGTAGATAGCCAGAGTCTGTTTCCCATGGTAGGGGTGACTAAAACTAGAGGGCATAGATTTAAGGTGAGAGGGAGGAGGTTTAAAGGGGATCAAAGGGGTACATTTTTCACACAAAGAATAGTGGGTATCTGGAATGAGCTGCCTGAGGAGGTGGTGGAGGCAGGAACAGTAGCAACATTTAAGAGGCATCTGGACAGGTACTTGAATGAGCAAGACATAGAAGGATATGAAATTAATGCAGGCAGGTGGGATTAGTATAGATAGGCATTATGGTCGGCATGGGCTTGGTGGGCCAAAGGGCCTGTTTCTATGCTGAACAACTCTATGACTCATCCCTGGGGATAGGCTGTCCGCTAATATTCATTATACGCCCACCGACTTCCTCACATCCTTTCCTGTCAGGACTCCATTTCATTCTCCCAGTCTCTCTGTCTCCACGCATCTGTTCTGATGATGCAACCTTCCACTACAGTGCTTCTGATATGTCTTCCTTTTTCCTCAACCAAGGATTCCCCCCCGACTGTGGTTGAGAGGGCCCTCAACCGTGTCCGACCCATTTCCCATACTTCTGCCCTCACCCCTTCCCCACCCTCCTAGAACCGCGACAGGGTTCCCCTTGTCCTCACTTTCCACCATACCAGACTACACATCCAAAGGATCATCCTCCGCCATTTCCGCCACCTCCAGCGTGATTCCACCATTAAATGTACCTTCCTCTCCCCTCCCCTGTCAGTATTCCATAGGGATCGTTCCCTCTGCAGCACCCTGCGCCACTTCTCATGGCACCTTCCCATGCTGTCGCAGGAGATGTAATACCTGCCCTTTTACCTCCTGTCTCATCACACCCAAGGTGCCAAATACTCCTTCCAGGTGAAGCAGCAATTTATTTATACTTCTATCAATTTAGTATACTGCTCACAATGCGGTCTCCACTACATTGGGAAGACCAAACGCAGATTGGGTGACTGCTTTGCTGAACACCTCCACTCAGTCCGAAAACATGATCCCGAGCTTCTGGTTTCTTGCCATTTCAATTCAGCACCCTGTTCTCACACCCAAATTTCTGTCCTTGGTCTGCTGCAGTGTTCCTGTGAACATCAATGCAAGCTTGAGGAACAGCACCTCATTTTCTGATTCAGCACTCTGCAGCCTTCTGAACTCAACATTGAGTTCAATAATATCAGAGCATGACTGGCCTATTTTTCACTTTTTTTTTTGCCATGTGCCTGCTTTAAACTTGGCTTTTCATGTTTGTGCTTTTGGACAGAGCTGTCTATTATTCTGTCATTAACGCCCTCTCTTGATTAATTCTTTGTCTTTCACCACATCATGAGCACTCCGTTTGCCTTTGTACCATGACATCTTTGTCATTTAATCTCTAAATGCCCTGTGCCCTATCACACACCGTTCCTTTTGTTCTCTTCCCCCACACCCACCCCACTGCTTCACTTGCTTAAAACTTATTACATTTCTAACCTTTGCCAGTTCTGATGAAAGGTCACAGACCTGAAACATGAATTCTGCTTCTCTCTCCACAGATGCTATCAGACCTGTTGAGTATTTCCAGCATTTTCTGCTTTTATTTCAGATTTGCACCATCCACTGTATTTTCCTTTTATTTTAAATAAATTCTGATGAGTCATATAGGTTTCTCCACTGCTGGATAAAGAATTTTGCTCCTCGACTCTTACCCACCTACCCCACCACTTTCCCCTCCCACTATCACCAGTCCGTGAGGCAGAGATAAGGTCTGGACTCAGAGTCCGGTTTATGCCAGGTTGGGGGAAAAGTCTTATGAGGAAAGGTTGGATAGGCTAAGCTTGTATCCACTGGAGTTTAGAAGAGTAAGAGGTGATTTGATTGAAACATATAAGATCCTGAGGGGTTTTGACAGGGTGAATGTGGAAAGGATGTTTCCCCGTGTGGAAGAATCTAGATTGAAGGGTCATTATTTAAAAATAAGAGGTCACCCATTTAAGGCAGAAATGAGGAGAAATTTTTTCTCTGGGGATCGTGAGTCTTCGGAATTGTCTTCCTCAAAAGGCAGTGGAAGCAGAGTCTTTGAATATTTTTAAGGCAGAGGTAGATAGATTCTTGATAAGCAAGGGGGTGGAAGGTTATCGGGGGTAGGTGGAAATGTGGAGTAATGAGTTCAGCCATGATCTTATTGAATCGTGGAGCAGGCTCGAAGGGCCGAGCGGCCTACTCCTGCTCCTAATTCGTATAACTGCAGACTGGAGACTGTGGAGGAGGGATCCAATTGAGCTTGGGAGAGATAATTTCAGTAGTGGGGATCCTACGTATGATTTACAGTGAAGCATTTTTTTAAAATAAGGTTTCTGCCCTGCTAGGAAAGCCACAACTAGACCTCTTATACTGCAAGCAGACCATAAACCACACCTCTTACTCAGATCCCAAGACCCAACCTCTGGCTGTGACATTGAGCCTCAATTACTTATTATCCCTCTGTCAGAAGATTTAAAAATCTGTAGGGTTTTCTCACTATAATCTACAGGGCTTTTCCCACTGTTAATAATATTTGAAGTGCTTACAGTAGTTAAGAAACTTAAAGCTGGTTCCTTTTGACAGTGCGCAACTTTGTCAGTAGGACCTTAGTAGCCTAAATTGAGGATCACAGCCAATGAGTGGGTGGGTCCAGAGTTCTGAATGGTAGCAGCAGGATTCTCACATAAGATGGAAACTTCCTGTAGGGAATTCCATCCTGCACTTCAAGCACTTTATTAAAAACTACTATATTAATATAGGTCCAATGCACCAACCAGTAAAACAAAATTGCATTCATAGCAACTGCAAATCAAAAGTAACCCCATGGCTGCACTTGGGACATTCTCAGCTTTTGTTAAAACACTAGAATTGTTTTATTTTTACTTTAAAAAGTTGCTGGTTCCACTCATAGTAAAAACTGGTGGTGAGGTGAGAGTGACTGCCCTTGATATCAAGGCAGCATTTGACCGAGTATGGCATCAAGGAGCCCTAGCAAAACTAGAGTCAATGGGAATCAGGGGGAAAACTCTCTGCTGGTTGGAGTCATACCTAGCACAAAGGAAGATGATTGTGGTTGTTGGAGGTCAATCATCTCAGTCCCAGGACATCACTGCAGGAGTTCCTCAGGGTAGTGTCCTAGGCACAACCATCTTCGGCTGTTTCATCAATGACCTTCCCTCCATCATAAGGTCAGAAATGGGGATGTTCGCTGATGCTTGCACAATGTTCAGCACCATTCATGACTCCTCTGATACTGAAGCTGCCTGTGTTCAGATGCAGCAAGACCTAGAAAAAATCCAGGCTTCGGTTGATAAGTGGCAAATAACATTCATACCACACAAGTGCCAGGCAATGAGCAGCTCAAACAAGAGAGAAACTAATCATCTTCCCATGACATTCAATGGCATTACCACCACTGAATCCTCCACTATCAACATCCTCGTGGTTACCATTGACCAGAAACTGAACTGGGCCAGCCACATAAATACTATGGCTACAAGAGCAGGTCAGAGGCTGGGAAATCTGCGGCCAGTAACTCACCTCCTGTCTCGCCAATGCCTGTCCACCATCTACAAGGCACAAGTTAGGCACACTTGTCTGGATGGGTGCAGCTCCAACACTCAAGAAGCTCGACTCCATCCAGGACAAAGCAGCCTGCTTGATTGGCATCCCAACTGCCATCTTCAACATTCACTCCCCTCACCACCAATGCACAGTGGCAGTTGTGTGTACCATCTACAAGACGCACTGCAGTAATTTACCAAGGCTCCTTCGACAGCACCTTCCAAACCTGCAACCTCTACTACATAGAAGGACAAGGGCAGCAGATGCATGGGAACATCACCATCTGCAAGTTCCCCTCCAAGCCACACACTATCCTAACTTGGAACTATATCACAATTTCTTCACTGTTGCTGTCTCAAAATCCTGGAACTCCCTTCCTAACAGCACTGTGGGTGTACCTACACCCCAAGGACTGCAGCGGTTCAAGAAGGCAGCTCACCACCACCTTCTCAAGGGCAATTAGTGATGGGCAATAATTGCTGGCTGGGCCAGCGATGCCTGCATCCCATGAACAAGTAATAAAAATGTGGCTGTCACTGTAGTGCTGTGCACCTTATTGGTGGGATTCCTCACAGGTTTCAAGAGCCAAGACTGAAGGGGATATCCCTTGTCTTCCAGGAGCAAGTCCTTCAGTCTGCTGCCTGGAATGTTGCACTGCTGCCACATAAGGCATCATAATGGCTCCCAGGCAATCTGATGCACACCTGTATGAACCTTTTTGTGTGGTTGTACACTAGAAGTGCAATGATGATCTCTTGTAGTTGATGAAACTCCTGGTTGCTGCGCTAGTGCTCAGATTGCCATGTGTATGCAGTTGACAGCATCTGTCGGTCTGGTAATCCAGCCAGAGAGACCAATTCGAGTGCCCACTCATTCTAGCTATTATCATCACAAGGGAAGTTTATATAATTCCCAATCCTGGCAAACAATCCATCTGTCACCTTTCTTATACATTTCTGTGTAGTCCAATGCAGGACCCTCTATGTCTCTGGTAACACCCTGGAAGGAACCAGAGGCAAAATTATTAAGGGCAGTGGTAATATTCACAGCCACCAGTAATGTGTGGCTGCCATGCCCAGTTTGTAGCAGGTCTTCTAGGGAGGCTATAGATGTCTGTGGCTACCTGGCATGACAACCTCAGCCTACAGAAGCACTGCTTTTCTGAGAAGTCAAGGAAACTGAGCTTTTGTCTGTACACCATGTTACATGTGCCGGGCCTCTGTGACCTCTACATGCATCTGGTGATCTGGGTCATCACTGTCGTGGATGGTTGTGGTCTTCCTCTTCTGATATACTGTCTAAAAAATCCAAGGCACCTCCTGTACTGATGGTGCTTGTTTGAAAGACTGCAATACCTGTATGGTGACAAGAACTCTCTACTAAACATTTGCTTGAGAGAACTGACAAAACAACTGCAAGAACCAAGTATTTATTAGGTTCAGGCTATCTGAAGTTTACAGACCACCGTGAAGTGCACCTGCAATTGACCCCCTTCATACTGGTTAGTTTCCAGAGCCCCAGGAAACCCATGCTGGAGTCATTAAATTTAAAGGTTAGGGAAATTGAATTTAAAAAGACCTAATTAATGTCTCATAAGGATATTAATTGCTATGATAACTACCCGCTCATCTACACTAATTAAGGTCATGGCTGCAGCGAGTTGGTTACTCGCACACATCTAAATGCATCTCCATTAAACCCGCAAGTAGGCGCATTGAAGATAGGTTACAGTCGCCATCGAAAAATCAATTATTTTAACTATCCACCCATTCTTGAGGGTTAAAATTCCCTCTGATCTGTTTCTCTCTCCATCTATCTGTCTTAAAGCTTGGCTACCCGACCCAAACCCAACCAAACCCAATTATATGTGTTAAGTCGGGTCTGTATTCTACGTCCAGCATTCGGACTCAGGTCAGGTCAGGTCGGGTCGGGCTGGACTGTACTGTTTTGTTTCATATTGTTTTCGTTTTAATCTATGATTTTTTTCTGATTCATTAATATGTTTGTTATTTTCGAGGCGGATCAGGCATTTAAAAAAATTAAAGGACTCGGGTCCGGGTTGGGTTCGGGTTAGCTGTTGTCGGGTCGGGCCAGGGTCAGGTTTTAATTTTATACCCGATCCAGGCTTTAATCTGTCTCCCTCCTTGTGACTGTGAATAATTAGAATTTACAAATCGGCTAAAATTAAACTTTAAGAATTCGAAGTCCAGTCTCTTTGAAAAGTCTTCTGGAAGAAATAAAGAAACTCCTATAGGCTTTCAAGATGTCGGAGTACTGGGACATAGCCTTTAAATCAAATCAGAGACCTACTGGGTGCATGCTGGAAAATTCTGAAAACTGCACATGCCCAGAATGCACAGACATGGCAGGAAACTCTCCAACAATTCTGGGGAAAGATATTGGGCAGGATTTTCCTGGTGGGCTTCAGGACCCTGCTGTCAGGCTCAAATGGAGGTCAGAAGCCCACATTGTGTGGGCAACAGTCATTCACCTGTGATCTCCCCAAATTGGCCAATTAATGGCCAGAGAGCAAGCTCACCATCCAATTAAGGCTGACAGGAAGGCTGCTGAAGCTGAAGGGCCAATAGGAGGCCCTGCAGCTTTGAAGCAGCAGCAATATGCCATGACAGGTAAGAGGTTCCCTCTCTCCAAATTATTAACATTTTAAATAAAAAGGTTGCAGCTGGGCCGCCATTGTGTGTGGGGAGGAATTCCCTCCACAGGGCAGCCTGCAGCTACAGCTGAACCAAGGCAGGCAGAGAGGGCCTCCAAGGTGCCCTTACGCACTGCCTGCTGAGAGGTCTGCGGAGATCTGGAGACCAAGGGACAGTCCCAGTCGGCCTCCGACAGTTGGCCTTAAGAGGCGATTAACCTGTGGGCGAGTAGCCCTGCCAACATCCTGCCCCCCTGCAAACAGCCATCCCACCTCCAGGAAAATGGCCCAGGGCATGATGGAACCTGGGCGGCGCAGTGGTTAGCACCGCAGCCTCACAGCTCCAGCGACCCGGGTTCAATTCTGGGTACTGCCTGTGTGGAGTTTGCAAGTTCTCCCTGTGACCGTGTGGGTTTTCGCCGGGTGCTCCGGTTTCCTCCCACAGCCAAAGACTTGCAGGTTGATAGGTAAATTGGCCATTGTAAATTGCCCCTAGTATAGGTAGGTGGTAGGGGAATATAGGGAAGGTGGAGATGTGGTAGGAATATAGGATTAGGATAAATGGGTGGTTGATGGTCGACACAGACTCAGTGGGCCGAAGGGTCTGTTTCAGTGCTATATCTCTAAATAAAATAAATAAATAAAATAACTGAAACACTGGCCGGTGTTGCTATTTTTAGTGCCTGCCCACCTCCTTGCCTGCCCTGGGTGGGGCCTAAAAATCCAACCCATCATGTCAAAACTCAAAGGCAGGACTTACCTTCCAGGGTCAGGAAACTGACGTTGGGATTGTTTCCGGATCCCGACCCTGCCCCGGGGGAAAGCAGTCACAGCTCCCGATTTTCACGGAGGTGGACTGTTAATTGCTGAGAGGGCAGGTAGGGCAGCCAATTGGTGGCCAAGGGGGTGTGAATGCAGGTGGGACTGAGCGAGTGTGGGCCCAATTTAAACAGGCCACTGCAGTCTTTACTGTAGCTGCTGTCTAACTTCAAGGATGCCAGCACCAGGGCGCTTAAAGAGAGGCAAAGGTCCACCTTGAGGCAATGAGGGAGAGGAGGGAGGTCCTCTTTCTGTAGGGTGGTAGGACAGGGCCAACCTCCCAAACCAATCAGGCATAGATAGAGATGGTTGAGAAAGTGAGCAGACGGCATGTGGTCAGAAGGAACTGGGACCAGTGCAGGTTCTCGGTGGTCTTTCCCCACCCTGATGAAACACACCAGCAGCGGGAACGGCGTCATGAAACCGGCATGCCCGCCAGCGCCACTATTTTCAGCAGGCACCTCCCTCTGTTGGTGCCACTGTTGGGACCTAAAAATTCAGCCCTAGGTATTTGAAACAGAGTCTGGTGTTGAAGTGAAGATAAAACTTCTGCTTTGTATGAAAAGGGCAGATGACATTTTTCTTGAATACGTTTTTGAGTAGTTTCACGGTTACATTCTTTTTCCATTGGTACATCCTTCTGGCTGCTCATTCAAGATTAGTTGTTGCCATAAGTCCTTAAGTAGCTCCTCCACACCCCATGAAAGTATTCCCAAACAAATTTTTGGTCATTTTCTGGAGTCACCTCCAGCAGATCTATTAAAAATGGCTAATTAAGCTGCTCATAATCTGATACAAATGGAGATGGTTTGCCTGGCACATGCTCCATCCATTTGTACCAGAAAATTACAAGTGTAGGTTAGTTACTGTCCAGGAGAAAAATTTATGGGCGTAGTTTACAATTTTGAGACTGGCTGAGGACTTCAATTAAAAATTTTAATCATATTTTTGTGAAATGTGTAATTTAAAAAAATGTTTGCAACATTCAGAAATGAGAAATTTCAGGTATTGAAAAAAAGGCTGAATTTTTTTCATAAAACCTTTTGATTGATTCAATTCATTCATCTATGAAATGTAATGCTAAGAGGTTGATATAAGGGTTTTGCCATATAACTATTAGCATAGGAAGAATGTAAAATGAATATAATACATTGGGAATGCTAGTCCAGTAGTTATGATACTGGACGAGTAACTCAGAAGTCATGAGTTCAAATCCCATCATGGCAATTTGTGTAAATGGCATCAGAAAAATTACCATTAAAGCTGCCCAATTGCTATATAAAAAATAAAATTCTTCAAGGAAGGAATATGCATTAAATGTTGCCTTACTAGTATTACCGAAATTAAAGAAGTTACTACTCAGTGTAATAACTTCAATAGCCCATCTCTCCCTTGTGACTGTTAGCACGGGGAAGGACAAGAACAGCAATGCCATGGGAACACCATCATCTCCAAGGATGAACACCATCTAAATGAAGATTAATACCGTTCCTTCATCACCATTGAGCCATTAGCCTGGATTTCGTTACTTAACACCATTGTGGGACCACCATCACCACATGCACTGACATGGTTTAAAGAGAAGTCTTACCAACACCTTTTCAGTGCAAGAAGGTATGGTTCATAAATGCAACTTTTAGGGAAATGGAACAAAATAGTAAGTGGCAGCTACTTTCAATCAATAAACAGTTTATTAGTATTTATGAATTTCCCAGTCAGCTTTTCTTAACAATTCTTTGCATCTCTTCAATCATCAATGTTTCTAAATTCCCTGGTTATTTTCAGAATTAGCCATGCCTACTTGTAGTTGGCAAGCAAAATTTGTAATTGATTAGTTCCCTGTATGCAGTTCTTGCCTGGAATCAAAAGTAAATAAGCCTATTGGTAGATTTAGAGGCTATCCAGTTAGTCAGCATCGACTGCGGAGCAATCGTTTAATCTGTAACTTGAATTTCCTCGGTGTGTTTGTCTTTGCTGAACTAGTGGCAGCTGGTTTGCTACTCAAGAATCCCAAGTAAGTATTTCATCCATTATGTGTTGTCCAGCAATCAGTCTTTTTATATATATTTGCAAAAACGTACCATATAATTCTAAAAGAAAGACATTTCAGGGGAAAAAAAACATTTTTCTATCCCCTAGACAAAGATACCTTCCTGGTTTTTCTGAAGATTAACTGATTTTATGCGGTCAACATGTGCTTACTGCTTGCCTGGATACTAAATTAAGGTCATCAAGCATGATTAAGAGATATTGTGAATGTACTTTTTATTGGCATAACCTGCTTTAATTTGTACTATGTACCTAACATTGAGTCATTATTGGTTGTGTTTCAAGATACAAGAATCTTGTAAATAAACTAAATTCTACATCATTCTTATCTGCATCCCATGGGTGAGATTGGAAAACATATGGGGAAAATCACAAGTGAGGCTTGTACTTCTAAATTATTTTTACCTATCACCACATGACTTCCTCTCCCTCTGCCCTATGTAGTATATGGTATTTCCATGTGAGCATCTTCAGTCCCTCTTCTGTTATTAATATCAGTCATAAGGCATTACATTATGAGTAAGAAGGAAAAAATAATCGGAGTATATAGCACATCTGTTTTTGCCCCCTGGGTTCAATTGTGCTTTTTTATTTTCCTATGTTTTGAGTATTAGCTTAATATTTATATTATATAGAATGGCATTTCCTGTAACTGCTAAGTCATAAGAATATAACTCTCCCTGCACCCTCCACCACCACCCCCCATCCACCTACCATCCCCCTTGTCTTGTCTGCATGTCTGGTTTCCTGAGTTGTGCAGTCTTTTCCTGCAAGTAGATATAAACAGAACTTATGTAAAAAGTATTCAAGACCATAAACCACCTTATAATGTGTGACCTTTAATGAAGTAATGGAGAGAGTGGGTGAGGGTAGTGTGGTTGATGTTTTGTATCTGGACTCTCAAATGCCTTTTGATAAAATATTACATGATAGATTTCTGATCAGAATTGAAGCCCGTGGGATTAACAGGGCAGTGGCTGTGTGGATCCAAAATTGGCTGAGGAACAGAAAGCACAGAGTAATGGGGAATGGTTGGTGTTTTTTCAGGCTGGAGGGCAGTATGCAGTGATGTCCCGCAGGGGTCAATGTGGGACCATTTGGTTTTTCTCATATTTATTAATGGCCTGATCCTAGGCATACAGGACATAATTTCAAAGTTTGCAGATGACACAAAACTCAGAAATGTAGTTAACCGTGGAGAGGATAGTACCATACTTCAGGAGGACAAAGACAGACTGGTGAAATGGGCAGAAATATGGCAGATGAAATTTAATGCAGAGAAGGATGAAATGATTCATTTTGATAGAAAGAATGCAGAGAGGCAATATAAATCAAATGGTGCAGTTTTAAAGTGGGGGGTTGCACAAACAGAGAGACATGGGGTACATGTACATAAGTTCTCGAAGGTAGCATGACTGGTAAAAAGGTATATGGGATTCTTGGCTTTATAAGTAGAGGTACAGAGTAGAAAAGCAAGAAAATTATGCTAAACCTATATACTGGTTAGACTGCAGATGGAGTATTATTGCCAGTTCTGGGCACCACACAGGAAGGATGTCGAGGCCTTAGAGAGAGTGCATAAGAGACCTACGAGAATTGTACCAGGGATGAAAGACTTCAGTTATGTGAAGAGACTAAGAAAGTGGAGATTTTATTGAGGCGTTCAAAATCTTGAAAGGCTTTGATAGCATATTAAGGAGAAACTGATTCCAGTGGTGGAAGGACAGGTAACCAGAGAACATAGTTTAAGTTAATTGGCAAAAGAACCAGAGATGAGATGAGGGGAAAATGTTTACATAGCGAGTTGTTATGATCTGGAATGCATTGCCTGAAAGCATTGTGAAGCAGATTCAATAATAACTTTCAAAAGGGAATTGGATGAATACTTGAAAAGGGAAAAAGTTGCAGTTTTATGGAAGAAGAGCGGGGGAGTGGAACTATTTGGACAAATCTTTCAAAGGACTGGCACAGGCAAGATGGGTGAATTGCCTTTTTCTGTGTTCTATCATTCTATGATTCCATAAAATGTAACTGTAAGGAATATTCTACTGCTGTTGTGTTTGCCGTTTGTTACGTTACCCATTTAATGGTGTGGATGGGCCCATTGTATTTTTGGAAACATGGTCTGATGAAGCAGAAGACAATTAGTATGCCTGTATGTTTACAGAGATCACACGTTGGAAAACCAAATTTTCCCCTCTGTGAGGCTATACCAACTCTACACTGAGATCTCATAAACAAGAATGGCAAAACAACCAATTAAGATCTTGTGATGTGTAAGCTTGTGTTGGCCAGAAAATTCCTTCCTCATCTGTTTTGAGGTTGGAGTCACAGATGAGACAGCATTGATGCATTTTATCCTTGACTGACACCCTTATTACTGGGTGCTCTTTCTTCCAGACTGGGCCATCCTTCAATGCAGGACCCCTCAGCAGCAGGATTTCCAGAAACTGATCACTGAATGGGTATTTAATGATAATTCCATCTTTAAGAGTTGCTGGCAGCAGAAATGTTTCCCTCACGCTGCCCGCCCATCTTGGAGCACTCCTAATGCTCAATATGCTACATGTTGGAAATGCTGTTAAACTATACAAATGAGTTGGCCTTGCATTATAAGTTTGTCAGCTTATTCATGCATGGGCATATTATGTACCTGTACAATGTTGGCGCTGGCAACATTGCTTCAATAATTGTCTGCATGATACAGCTCTATGAATTGACCCTGCAAAGTAACTGTCGTGATAGTGCAGAAATGGGATTACTTTCAAATAGACTATTTGTGCATTAATCACACGAATGAGAGTTTTTTGTTCCATGCCTTTTGCACACTTTAAAATGGAAGTTCCTCCATGTTTCCTTCTATTCCCTCCATTTTTTAAACTATCACAACGGCAGGGAATAAAGAACAGGGATGGTTCCTGCATATTAGCTGTTAAAACCATGTGTCTCAGACCTCCTGTTTGTCATAGATTCATCTCTTGACATTAATACTGATGGAGAATTGTAATCTCCAAAAGGTGAAGGGAGGGTTACACAATTTCCAGATCAGTTTATGTCTGATGGTCTGGTTATTGAAAAGGACAGACTGGTTGTTAAGATCTATGGCTGAAAATGATTCATATCTTTAGGAGATTAAAGAGCCTACTTCTCAAAATACTTGTAAAAGAGAATCATACTTTATTCTATGTGCAAAATCTATTAGACTGTAGCTCCTAAACCCGATTCCAGCAGTATTTACCTTGTAGTTGTGTCAGAATTCCAACCATTACTAGGTGAACAACACATATTAGATTGCAAATTTATGAGAGACTTGTGAAAGTCTAAACTACTCTCAAATCATGTGTTTCAGATTGGGTTTTCCACCAATTATATCTTTGGGCCACAGCTGGAAGCATTCTTCCTTAAAAAGACCAAAAGGGTGATTTTAACCCTACCCACTTTGTGGAAAGTGGGTAGGGGACTTGGGCCATTAAAAACAGCCAGGGATTCACTCACTGATTTTAACCTGCTTTGTGGCCTCTCACTTTGTCGTAAGCTTTCTATGATTCTGATGATATCAACAGGAACTGACTGCCATTGTAACTGTGGGCCTGAGGGGGGGGGGGAAGCTGTTTCCACTATTTTGTAAGGTTAGCCTAGTGAAAAAAGGAACTGCGGCTTGAAGAGGTTCCACAAGGAAAGCCCTGGGCTCCTCCCCACCCTCCCCAGATTGCGAGGCCTTCCAAAAACAACCCCACCCCCCATGATGAACTGAGTGTCAGAATGTGTTGTGTTGCTTTTAATAGTGATGTCCCTTTAAGATCTAAGTATGCTAATGAGCTATGTGCCAGGAATCAGTCATGTGACGACTTGCCAGATTCACTCTGTAACTGTAACACGAACAGGCAGGTCCTGTAAATAGATAGCTCTGCACTGTATATACTTGTTAGTTGTTAATAAATCTCTTTGAGATCTTCAATCAACTGAACTCTACAAATCTCATCTATGTTGCGTCAGACAACATAAAAAGCTTCTCATTACAGAATCTTTTTTTTGGTCCTCAGTGATGGCCTCCTGCTGCCTGACATTGCAAGGGGACTGTAGCATAGTGGTTGTGTTACTGGACTTAGTCCAGAGGCCTGGACTTATGACGTAGGACATCAGGTCAAATCCAACCATGACAGCTGGGGAATTTAAATTCAATTCATTAAATAAATCTGAAATATAAATCGAGGGCAGGATTTTCCTTCCAGGGGCAGGATACTGAAGTCGGGACAGTTTCCGGGTCCCGCACCTGCCAGTGGAGGGAAACAGTCATGGGGCCCTGATTTTCATGGGAGTGTCCTTTAATTGGCCAGGAGACGGGTTTGGCGACCAATTAGTGAGGGCAGGAACAGAGGTGGGACTGCGCAAGTGCAGGCCTGATTTAAACAGACCACGGCAGCCATTACTGTGGCTGCTGTTTTAATTCTTTGACTTCAGTTTGTAAGATCAAAGAATCATAGGATTACAGAATGTCTCGGGTGAGGCAGAGTCCTGAAATCTGGGGTAGGGCAGCCCCTCGATTCATTGATGCAGACCTGGAGATCCTCCTCGAGACATAACAGAAGAGGAGGGATGTCCTCTTCCTGGAGGGTGGCAGGAGGAGGCCACCCACCCAGAGGAGTAAGCAGGCCTGAATGGAGATAGCTCAAACAGTCAGCAGAAGGAGTATGGTGTGCAAAAATTGGATCCAGTGTAGGAAGAGGTTCAATGACCTGATCTGATCTGACACGGTGAGTGCAACCCCCAACCATCAGGACAGGCCTCTGGCTGTTCACCCTCCAGCAGACATACCAGCTGAAAAGACTGAGGCTGCATGTTGTTCCTGAATATAAGAACATAAGAAATAGGTGCAGAAGTAGACCATAGCGCCCTTCGAGCCTGCTCTGCCATTCAGTACGATCATGGCTGATTCTTGACCTCAACTCCACTTTCCAGCCTGTCCTCCGTATCCCTTCATTCCCTGAGAGACCAAAAATCTGTCTATCTCAGCCTTAAATAATTCAATGATGGTGCATCCACAACCCTCTGGGGTAGAAAGTTCCAAAGATTTACCACCCTCCGAGTGAAGAAACTTCTCCTCATTTCAGTCCTAAATGATTGGCCCCTTATCCTGAGACTGTGCCCCCATGTTCTAGATTCCCCAGCCTGGGGAAACAACCTTTCAGTGTCTACCCTGTCCATCCCCTTCAGAATCTTGTATATTTCAATGAGATCATCTCTCATTCTTCTAAACTCCAGACAGTATAGACCCAATTTACTCAGCCTCTCGTCATAGGACAACATTTTCATCCGAGGAGCCAATCTAGTGAACCTTCGCTGTACCACCTCCAATGCAAGTATATCCTTTCTTAAATCTGGAGACAAAAACTGCACACAGTACTCCAGGTGTGGTCTCACCAAAGTCCTGTACAATTGTAGGTAGACATCTTTACTCGTACTCCAATCCCCTTGCAATAAAGGCCAACATGTAATTTGCCTTCCTAATAACTTTTTGTGTTCCTTGTACAAGCACACCCAAGTACCACTGAACATGAACATTTACAAGTTTCACGCTTTAAAAAAAAATTCTGCTTCTCTATTCTTACTACTAAAATGAATAATCTCACACTTCTCCACATTATACTGAATTGCCACCTTGTTGCCCACTCACTTAACCTGTCTATATCTCTTTGCGACCTCTTTGTGTCCTCCTCGCAGTTTACATTCCACCTAACTTTGTATTGTCAGCAAACTTAGATACATTACTCTTGGTCTCTTCATCTTAGTCAGTAATATAGGTTGTAAATAGCTGAATCCCTAGCACTGATCGTTGTGGCACTCCAATTGTCACAGCTTACAAACTTAAAAATGCTCCATTTATCCCTACTCTCTGCTTCCTGCTTGTTAACCAATCTTCTATCCATGCTAATATATTACCCCCAATTGCACGCTTCCCCTATATTAACCTTGTGTGTGGTAGCTTATTGAATGCCATTTGGAAATCCTAGTATACTACATCAATTGGTTCCCCTTTATCTACCCTACCAGTTACATCCTCAAAAAACTCAAATAAATTTGTCAAACACGATTTCCCTTTTGTAAGTTTATATGTTCATATGTAAAACCATATTGACTTTGTTTGATTATACTATGATTTTCTAAGTTCCTTAATAATATATTCCAGCATTTTCTTGATGACTGATGTCAGGCTAACTGGTCTGTCGTTCCCTATTTTCTCTCTTCCTCCTACTTGAATAGCAGTGTTACATTTGCTCACTTCCGATCTGCTGGGACCGTTCTAGAATCTAGGGAGTTTTGGGAGGAGTGTGTGCCCAGGGCATGTAGTGACTTCTACAGAGCCCTAGTGCTGCTGAGGACCTGTGAGCATTGAAACATCAGCTACTAATGAATAAGAACCGTTGGCATTGGCCATGAAGGCCAGAAATGCCTTATCACACTCTTTTTTATCCATGTAGGAGAAACAGCTCATAATGTCCGCGAGAGGGCCCAGAGGGGAGCAGGGGTTCGCTACCTTTATCACCACCATGGAGGAGGGAGCCATGGACATCTAGAGGGTTGCGGAACACGTGGATATCAGGCGAGCCAAAATGGGCATCCATGGTGGAGATAGTGATTAGAGGTGGGGGGATTTCCACTCCATTCTGCCCAGCAACATATCAAAGACTGAGTTGTATTGGGAAGTTTCAGCACCACAGAGGCTTGTGCTCTCCAAGGCTAGTTCTCATGATCTCTTCTTGTGTCTCTCACACGTGCAGATGTCAAGGATATTAGACCAACTCCCTCACCATCACTGGGCTGAGCACAGCAACAGCAGAGCTCTGAAGAGGCACCATCACAGCTTACAAGTGTACCCTCCACCAACACAGATATAGTCACCTCAGTGGGTCCTTGCACACGGTTAGATAGGATAGCACTGGGGTGATGAACACGGTGCTAGTGTGCAAGAGGAGGTACCAGAGGCAGAGGCAGCTATGGGCAGTTCCCATTGCAAGATGGAGGACAGACACAGCCCTGTTCAGCTGGGCACAGGTGCAGAGCCTCAGAAGGTACAGCAAAAGAGGCTCTACCTAGATCAATAGCAACAGATGTGCTCCCACATGTCGGAGTTCCCTGAGGCAGTGTGGAATCATAGGCTGAGAATGAGGAGTCTGTCCACAATGGCTCAGGGCTTTGTGCACATGAGCTCCTCTATTGAGACTGGCCAACCTCATGGAGAGCCATATGAGGCAGCATTTGGAGAGCAAACAGGAACTGCGCACTGACGTACACAGGATGCATGCCACACTATGTAGCCTTGACCATTCAGTGGCACTGACTGTGCAGGGGTATTTGGAGGGGATGCCAGTTGCACCCCAGCTGGTGCTCCCCTCTAGCCATCTGGAGTGCCATACAAGGGCTGAGGCATTCACAGAGGAGGATGAGGCTGCCACACCATCATGGGCCACCATCATCATGATGAATTTTATGCTCTCCCCCACAGTGGTTTTGGAGGTGGGGAAAGCATAAAATCGGGTGGGATGGTGGTCGGGGGGTGAGGGGGGGTTCCTGCCACCATTCCACCTCTGCCAAAATTTAGTCTGGGGCGGGAAGGCCTGTGCACAGCCTTCCACCACCGCCACCAATTGAGGCCCTTAACTGGGCAATTAACACCAATTAAGGGCCTTATCCCACCGCTGCTGCACTTAGCCATGCGGCGGGCGGCCCTGTCGCTGCACAGGAAGCATAGCTCAGTCAATCATGTGGGTTGCTTCCTGCTCCGGAAGTTTCCCTCATTAAAAGGTACAGTGCCTGAATAATGGACCTGGCATCGAGAAAGGGGTGCCCCCTGAAAGGCACTCTTCTCCCTTGCTAACAAGCTCCTACAACCCCCTCCCTGTGACCCCCACCCCATGAGACCCCTCCCGCCCTGACCTTCTGGTGGCCTGGTTCCAGCACTGCTCTTGGGCCTCGGGTAAATGCTCCTCCGGCAGCAGCCACTGCCTCCGCGTTGGTGCTGCTCAGTGGAAGAGCTGCTGGCCTCTGATTGGTCGGCAGCTATCCAAGGGTGGGACTTCTAGTGGCAGGCTCCTTGATCCTGTAGAAGGCCCACCGCTGTCCACTTAAGTGCTTGTTGCCATTAGATTCGACGGGCCTTGGGGAGGCAAAGCAACGTGGGGATCTCGGCATCGGTTTTTCCGGACAAGCAAAAAATCCTGGCCATCATCATTGGTCCATTTTTCCCCTCTGATAGAGGGAGCATTTGTGCAGCAGGGCCCAATGACAGAGGCTGTCCTGCAATGATGCAGGTGCAGCAGCTTCTGGACGTGCCCCCATGAGCACCTCCATGACAAGGATGACCACCATGTGCATCTCCGCTGCAGGCAGAGACAAATCAGCAGGCTGCCTACACCTCTTCCGAAGCCACAAAGGGGGCACTGTGTAGAAATGGCCGAATGCGAAGGCCACCACGTTGGGCAGAGCACTGAGTGGGTCACTGGGCTGTCTTCTACCTGTAACTGTGCACTGTTTTCCTTAATGAGCACGATGTAAATATTGATCCATGAAACCAGATGTCCTTTTATTAATGGCGGGACAAGAAAAGAGATATGAAGTGATGAAGGCAAACAAGGGTCTGTCTATGGTGATGAAGAAACATTTGGGAAGATGTGCATCCTTCATTGGCCATAAGAGTTTATATGTTCCAGGCTGCATCTTCAATAGAAACGTTAGCACAGGCAGCTCAGAGTGAGTTCCATGCCATGGCATTCCTGCTGGTTCAGAGAGGTTCACTTGAAACAAGCCTGGATCAGATAATCCCTGACATTTATGGCATTCCGATGCGACTCTTGAGCCAGCCACTTACCTGTGCATCTGGGACAACTCGGTGTTCTGCATCTTCCCTCTTTTCCTCCTCCTTTTCCATGTCTTGCTGCTCCTCTTCCTCCGATGAGCTGTGTCATTCCAGGGCCTCACCCTCTTCATGGTCCATACCTCTCTGGAGGGTCATGTTATGAACAGTGCAACAGACCACCACAATGAGCAAAAGTGTACTGCAAGGCTCCACCCAACTGGTCCAGGCACTGGAACTGCATCTTCAGAAGCCTAATTGCCTGCTCAATGGTTGTCCTAGTGAGCTGATCACTTTGGTTGTATTGCCTCTGTATCTCTGTCTGGGGCTCTCATAGAGGGGTGAGTAGCCATCCCTATAAGGGATACCCCTTGTTCCCTGGAATCCATCCACAAAGTTTGGGAAGTGGAGTGAAGAGCTGCAGCAGCCTGTACTGATGGAGAATGAAGGAGTCATGACAGCTGCCAGGAAAGTGAGCACACACATGGATGAAATGCTTGTTTTTGACACAGACCAGATGTACATTGAGGGAATGGAAGCCCTTTCTGTTGATGGATCTTACTGGCTAGTCACTGGGTGCCTTGATGATCACATGATACAAGTAATGATGGCCTGTACCTGGGGGAATCCAGCGATGGAGGTGGGACCCATTATCTTCTGTGCCTCTGAGGCTGCGACTGTCTGGAATTGAATGTACTGTGCAGCTCTCGCAATCAGGGCATCAGTGACCTGCAAGATACAGTGGTGTGAAGCTGGCCACTGTTACGGTCAAGTGAGGAGGGGTTGAAGGGCTTCTCTCTTTTCCCTCTCCTTGTTAGACTACAACAGGTTTAATTCTTTCTTGAAGTGGATGTACTGAGCAATTCAGTAAGTGTTTGATTACTTACTTGCTATGATCATAATGAGACAGGTTTTCTTGAGTTAACAAAGAAAGAGGTTAACTTTATTGTACCTAAACTGAACTAATAAAATAATAAACAACACGCATGCACACACACTAAAGGTTTACACACACACAAATAGGTTACAGAGTGGGGAAAGGTAGATTGGTTGAGTTAGAGTCCATAAAAAAGGTATACAGTCTGTGGAAATTGGTGATTCAGCTGGCTTCTAGCTGAATTCAGTGGTCCTGAGGCTTTTAGTTTGAAGAGGTAGATGACTGGTTTGGTGAGTCTCTTGGAGATAATGATGCAGATGATTTCCTCCAACAGGGTTTCTGATTGTAGCTGGAGTGTGCAAAGGTGGTCAGTCAATAAGCAGGATTTGAAAGCTTTCAAGCTGGAATGGAGAGAGAGAGAGAGAGAGAGAGAGACCTTCACTTAGGGTCTCTTCATGTCAGAGTCCAGTTGCTTCTCCCCTGCTACAGAGAAAACATGAGATTAAAACCACTGATGGGAAGGGGCTTGTCACATGACAGTCACTCAGTCATTCAAACATAGCAGTTAGCAGTATTTCTCTGCTTGCTGAAAGAACAGGTAGTTCCTTTAAATTTCCTGGGTCTTGGTTCATCCTAGGGACTTAGCAGACATTTTGGCTCTCTCCTCACAAACATTGGATAGGATACAGTGTTGCAAACCAGCTGATCATATTCAGCTGAAAGGATGACTTTGCTGGCAGCTTGTCTTTTAAAAATGTATTTTTAAAAAATATATAAATTCAGATCTCCAGTCAGTGGATTAAAGAAAATTATCATTCAACAAAACATATTGGCGTAACAGCCACCAAGATCCACAGGTGATCCCTGGAAGGAGCAAGAAGCAAAGAAGTTCAAGGCCACGGTGACTTTGACAGTTACTTGCAGGGCATAGCAAGCAGTGCTGCAAGGTGTGAGGTCTTTGGCAATGAGGGCACAGACCTTTGTGACCACTGCCTGAAGAGTCGCAGTCTCCCGCGGCACTGGTTCTCAGTCATCTGCATGAAGCTCCTTTTTCACCGGTAGATCCTATGACTAACTGTATGGCCTCCATGTTCTTCGTGTCCCTCATCCCTCTCCTCTGCCTTCCTGAAGCTGGGGGCTCTGTCCTACCTGCAGATGATGTTGCTCCTCATCACCACTGGACCCAAAATCTGAGAGTCATGCCCCTGTTGCCAGCCGCTACCTTCCTTGTGCTCGGGTGCCCCTCCCCATTTATGTTTGGCAGCCTTGCCCCACCTTCTTCTGTTCCTGCAATATCAGCAGGGTGATGACCCCCCCCCCCGACCAACTCCACTGCCCGAGCGCTCACTGCCCACTCTCCCCACAACCTCAGCTGACCCGATGTTACCAGTATGCCAATGGCCAAATCCCCCTCTGTGCTGTTCACCCTTTGCTGAGGTGGTCATGACTGGCTCCCCGCTGTGTATCCGCCTCCATTCACCTGGCCTGCCCCAGACAGCCTGTGTGTACCAGTCAAAATCAGAACATGTCCCTTAACGAGCTCTCAATGAGCTTTTTAACAATCTTGATTGGTGCTGTTAATGGACCGGGTGGGATCTTGGGCCTGCCCTCCCCCTGCCTTGGTGAAACTTGCCACCGCCTGGAACAGCATTGGGAAACCGGCACATCGTCTGGTGCTGGTATTGTTGCCCCTTGCCTACCTCCATTCCCGCTCCCAGTGAGACCTGAATATTCAATCTCTAGTGTCAGTAATGGTGACCCTGAAACTGTCAGATTATGGTGAAAAACCCATCTGGTTCAATAGTGTCCTTTAGAGAAGGAAATCTGTCGGTATTACCCATTCTGGCCTGAATGAGATGTCAGACTCATTGCAATGTGATTGACTCTTAACTGCCCTCTGAAATGGCTTAGCAAGCAATTCTGTTGTATTCAAGAAGGCAGCTCACTGCCATCTTCTCAAAGGCAATTAGGGATGACCAATAAATGCTGACCTTGACAGCAACACTCAAGTCCCATGAATTAATTTTATAAAAATATCTCCTGAGTTTTCCAAACCTCCCGCTGCCAAGGTGAGGGCAGTTTGATATCTGCCTAGATTCCCACTCAGCTGATTCTTAGTCTACATTAAAATCAGTGCTCAAGTCTCCCATGAGTAAAAATACTTTGCCCAAGATACATGCTCAGGGTTAACAATTACCCTTTTAATATATTAGCCAATGGAGAGCACATGCATTGCCCAACGCTTCCTCCTATCTTCTCCACGACTAATCGTTACATTTATTTAATAAGATAATACACAGAAGCAGTCAGACAGTAAGAACCCAAAAGTACAATACTTAAAATAATAAAAGCAAAAGTGATTTAAAATCAACAAAAGTTCTTTTTTTGAGTATCATTTACATTTGGCTCAAAAAACAAAATCACACCATTTAAATCTGAAACAGAAAATAGGTTATGTTGTCTAGATTTGAAAGGTAACTGAATGCAAATGGAATAGATCTTCCATCACATCATTCATGGTAAGTTAGAGCACACAATGTTTTCTAATATGTTTTCTAATAAAAGTGAGAATTATCTATCTGGCTCCGAATTGTGTTAGCACTCGGGATGGTTCTGGCCTTTGCGAGAACTAGAGGTGGCCTGCACTGGGGTGGAGTTCTGGGTTTTGGTGGTGAGGGACATTCTTTGGTTTGCCATCACCGTGAGAAGGAATTTGGAGTTTAGAAGAACTGTGGAGGGAAAAGCTGAAGATTGAAATATGGGATTTGGTTTACTGATGGATTCCTGATGTCAGTCAGTAGGGAGGCGAAGGGATGAGTGTGACAGCACTGGAGGTGGAAAGATCCTGGATCTGACCACAGGTTTCTAAATATCCTTGCAAAAATTAAATTCAGTATTTTGTGATTAGTTCCTAGATGTACCTCCTTCTATGCTTGCCTGCCCATGTATGGTGCTTTTCTCTCTATATATAATTTGAACATAAACAAAAGTTACAACAATCATTTAATCTGTCATGTTTGAAATAATTTTTTCTTCTTCCACCTCTTTCTCATATGGTCTTTCTATGCTCTTTTAGATTGCCAAAAGTAAAATCACCTGACTAAAGCTTTTGAAATGTATCCTCCAGCAGTTTTCTCAAATAATTTTGAAATAAGCAATCAAACAAATATGGTTGGAAAAGAGAAGCTTTGCATCATTTGGGCTTACTAAATGCCACTGATGCACCCTGAGAAAGTTTACACAGTACACATGCTCAGACTGCAGAAACTGAGTCATTGCTCTAGACCGAAATATCAAATACAAATTTTTGTGAGAGCCTGCAGTCTTCAACCAAAAAAACTTTGACAGAAAATACTATTCATTGGTTAATTTAACCATGACAATGTGAAATATTTAATGTTCCAATTTTATTTAAATCCTTATTTTCAATTTTAGAAATTTCAGTTAATGAGGAAAAATGGTGATTGAAAACTCTCTCAAAAAGCACTTTGAATAATTCAATTAGTTATCTTTTTTAAAAAAGCATTATTGGTAGGCTCACCTTGTTTGGATTGGTTGTTTGCCATTGGGGTTCTAAAACTTAAGACCACTTAATAGCATATTCAAGGCAACTAACATCTGTTTTATGCCAGGTCCATTGGAGGTTGCTGGTTATCAATTTGGGAAATTGTGTCCAGAAATTGGTGTCCCCAACTCAAAAGTTTTGCCCAGACTTTGGGTGTGGCAGGGACCAATTTATCCGCCATATTCTCTATGCTCATGGAAAGGTACTACATTGGAAGACTTAGTCATGGTACTTGGACTTTGATACATAAAAAGATAGATTATTCACCCTTTGCTATAATATTGCTTACTTGTTGAATGATTTTTCCTTCACTTATCAAATTTCCTGTTTAGTTTTTTTCGCACTATATTTGATCATTGGTTGAGTAGACAGTACAATTCAGGTCATTTGGTTTGCATTGGAATCCAGTTGACATATTTCTCTTAATCTAGTGTACACAGCTTTAGTAGATCAATAAAACTTCAGCAGTCTTTTCAGTCAATAGATCATAATCAAATTCTTAGCCAAAAGTCTTACTACAAACTTGTTCAAGCCTAAGATAAAATGTTCATCAAGTCATTTATCCTGCCTATTGGCTCTTTGCATTAACCATGTTATGAAGTATAAATCTTTGGGGATTTTGGCATTTTAATACTCAATAACAAAATAAAATTTAAGCATCATAAGGCCATGATTAATCACTTAATTAAAAGATAGAACCAACAATGTGTTCTTTCTGCTTTATTGTTCAGGCTAGATTGTGCAATGCATATTCTACAGTGGATTGTGATTACTCCATTTGTTTAAATCAGCAGATCAAAGTGTGGGTGTGCACTCAAATTAAATAGAATCTCTCTGGATTCAATATTTTTATTCTACAACCAAATCAATAGATTCTTTTCCACAGATTTTTCCTGTAACCTCAAAGTGTTTACTTACAAAACAATGACGGATGGGAAACAATCCACTGGTCTATCCAGCCTGTCCCACACAACTGCAATGCCCTGTGCATCACAATGTGTACACATCCCATCCCACCCAAAGTCCAAGTAATCTCCTGGGATAGGCACAAACAAAAATCCAAGCCAATTAGGGAGAAGAAATCTGGAAAATTAATCTCCGACCCCCTTGGGTATTTAAAACGAGTCGAGCAGACAACTCCGGCTTTCATTAATCATATTCATATACAGTGCCTACCTTTTGTACGAGGTGATCTTTGTCCCAGCCAAAAACTGGTCCAACTCTCGCTTAAAAGAATTCAGCGTTCACCGCACAAGCTGGCAGCCTGTTCCACAGGTCCACTGTTCTCTGGGGAAAAGAATCAGCTCAGTAACAACAACTTGTGTTTACATAGGGCTGAATTTTACCAGTCCTCCAACATCAGGGGTCGTGGCAGGGGGGGCCCATCAAATTCTTCCGGGAGAGGCCCACCATGACCCCCGATGCCAGGAAGGCCCCGCCGCATTATACCGGAGGCGGTGAGGCCTCGGTGCGCGCCCACCCCTCCCCTGCCACTCAGCAGCGGAGCTGCATCTGAATATGCAAATGAAATTACAATTAAAGAATAATGACTAACGTGGCCATCCCACGCCGATATTCCGGCCATTGGCCGGAACTCCCACCCTTCAGATCTCCGTTCAGGGACCCAAGGAGTGACACTGGTGGGGAGGGGGGATGAATGCAATTTTCAGGGCAGTGGGGCATTGGGGAAAACTGTTTGCATTTGCCGAGGGGATGGTGGAAAGGGGCTGAAGGGCAAAGATTGTAAAGTTCGGGAGTGAAAGGTCAGGACCGGCAAAAATGTTTTTTTGGCGGGGGGGGGGGGGGGGGGGGGCGGGGGAGATGGAAATAAATATCTTGTTTGATCATTGGTGGAGGGGGGTGGAAGAGCGGCTTTGATGATTAATTAACTGTTTTTATTTAAATAAAATATGTGCTGTTCTCTTTAAAAATTTTAATTATCAGTCAGGGCTTGAAGCACTTTAAAAATGGCGCTGGACGCCATTGCCGGGGATGGAGCGGCTGCCCCTTCTAAGTCATCAGGGGCAGCCGTTCCGCACCCTTCATTTAATTAAGACCCCGTGCGAAGTATCATGGGGGCTCAGCGGCTGACAAGTTACACGTGCATCGCACCTTCGCTGAGAACAGTGGCGAGCTTAGAAAATTCAGGCCATAGTGTCTATAACTAGTAAAAAAATGTGCTTCATAGGAGTGTTATCAAACAAAATTTGACAGTGTGCCACAGGTGACCAAAAGCTTGGTCAAAGATGTGGGTTTTAAGGAGTATGTTAAAGCAGGAGACATCGATAGAGATGGGGAGAGATTCAGGAGCTTATGCCCTATGCAACTGAAGGCATGGCCGCCAATGGTGGAAAGTTTAAAATCAGAGATACTCAAGGGGACAAAATCGGAGGTGCACAGATTATTTCAGAGGGTTGTAGGGCTGGAAGAGGTTAGTTACAGAGATAGGGAGGGGCAAGGCCTTGGAGGGATTTGAATACAAGAATGAGATGTTTAAAAGTGATGCATTGCCATTCTGTACGCCAATGCAGGTCAGTGAAAACAGGTGATGGGTGAATGGGACTTGGTGTGAGTTAGGATCCAGTCAGTGAGATTTTGATGAGCTAACCTTATGTGGAGTGCAAGATGGGAGACTGGCAGGGAGAATATTGGAATAGTCAAGTCTAGAGATAACAAAGGCGTAGATGAGGGTTTCAGCAGTAGATGAGCTGAGGCAGTGTCGAAGTGAGGCAATGTTACGAGGCAGTCTTGGTGATGGAGTGGATATGTTGCAGGAAGCTCATCTCTTGGTCAAGTATGGCACAAAGTTTGCAAATAATCTGGTTCAACCTCAGATAGTTGCCAGGAAGAAGGATGGAGGAGATGGCTTGGGAACTGATTTCGTGGAGGGGACCAAAGACAAGGCCTTTTATCTTCCCAATACTTAGTTGTAGGAAATTTCTGTTCATCCAGTACAGGATGTCAGACAAGAAGTGCGACAAATCAGACACTGAGGGGGTCGATAGCGGTTGTGAGAGAGCTAGAATCTGGCATGCTTTTGGGTGTTGTTACTGAGAGGCAGCATGTGGATGGGAAACAGAAGGGGACCAGGGATATATCCTTGGGGGCTCTAGAGGTAACGATGCTGGACTTGGAAGAGAAACCATTGCAGGTGGTCCTGGCTACAATTGACATCTAACTGAATTCTGGCTTTTCATAACTTGACATAGTAATCCCCTGGGACTCCATATTGTCTATCAAGAATACAAAAATGCCTCCATTCTCCACTTGTACAAATGGAAAGGAACTCGCCAATCTTGTGATAATCACAGAGGAATCTCACTCCTCTCCATTGCTGGCAAAATCTTCACCAGAATCCTTCTGAACCGCTTAGTGCAACACTTCGACCAGGATCTGTTGCCAGAGAGTCAGTGTGATTTCAAAACAGGTCGAGGAACCACTGATATGGTATTTGCAGTTAGACAGCTTCAGGAGAAATGCCAAGAATAAACATGGACCTTTCTTCTCTTCTTCTTCTTTGGCCTCCTTGTCTCGAGAGACAATAGGTAAGCGCCTGGAGGTGGTCAGTGGTTTGTGGA
Organism: Heterodontus francisci; assembly: GCF_036365525.1. NCBI lineage: Eukaryota > Metazoa > Chordata > Chondrichthyes > Heterodontiformes > Heterodontidae > Heterodontus > Heterodontus francisci. Next base: position 49,052,523 of record NC_090390.1, read on the forward strand.
GCAGTGCTTGGAGTGGCTATAAAGGCCAATTCTGGAGTGACAGACTCTTCCACAGGTGCTGCAGATAAAATTGGTTGTCGGGACTGTTACACAGTTGGTTCTCCCCTTGCGCTTCTGTCTTTTTTCCTGCCAACTGCTAAGTCTCTTCGACTCGCCACACTTTAGCCCCGCCTTTATGGCTGCCCGCCAGCTCTGGCGATCACTGGCAACTGACTCCCACGACTTGTGATCAATGTCACAGGACTTCATGTCACGTTTGCAGACGTCTTTAAAGCGGGGACATGGACGGTAGGTGGGTCTGATACCAGTGAAGAGCTCGCTGTACAATGTGTCCTTGGGGATCCTGCCATCTTCCATGCGGCTCACATGGCCAAGCCATCTCAAGCGCCGCTGGCTCAGTAGGGTGTATATACTGGGGATGTTGGCCGCCTCGAGGTCTTCTGTGTTGGAGATATGGTCCTGCCACCTGATGCCAAGGATTCTCCGGAGGCAGCGAAGATGGAATGAATTGAGACGTCGCTCGGCTGACATACGTTGTCCAGGCCTCGCTGCCATAGAGCAAAGTATTGAGGAAACAGGCTTGATACACTCGGACTTTTGTGTTCCGTGTCAGTGTGTCATTTTCCCACACTCTCTTGGCCAGTCTTGACATAGCAGTGGAAGCCTTTCCCATGCGCTTGTTGATTTCTGCATCGCGAGACAGGTTACTGGTGATAGTTGAGCCTAGGTAGGTGAACTCTTGAACCACTTCCAGAGTGTGGTCGTCGATATTGATGGATGGAGCATTTCTAACGTCCTGTCCCATGATGTTCGTTTTCTTGAGGCTGATGGACCTTTACACCACATTTATTGGCCTGATCAAAGCCTTCGACACAGTCAGTCATGAGGGCCTTTGGAATGTAATGGAGATATTCGGCTGTCCTGAGAAATTCATCACAATGGTTTGACAGTTCCATGATGGCATGCTCGCTCTCAAGCTGTCTATATTGATGACAAGATACATGCAAGAATTGCCAAAACAAGCATTGCCTTCGACAGACTTTGAACATCAGTCTGGGAATGAAGAGGAGTAAGTCTGCCTACCAACTGAAAGTCTATAGAGCAATAGTCCTGCCCACTCTGCTCTACACATGCGAGACTTGGACTGTGTACTAGCATCATGCCAAGAAGCTCAACCACTTTCACTTGAGCTGCCTTTGGAAATTTCTGAAGATCAGATAGCAGGACAAAATACCAGTCACTGAGGTGCTCAGCCAAGCTGGCATGCCAAGCATCCACACTATATTGAGACAGTCACAACTGAGTTGAGTTTGTCACATAACCAGAATGCCTGACACTCACTTAACAAAGTGAATCTTCAATGGAGAGCTTGAATCTGGGAGGCGCTCTCATGGCAGTCAAAGGAAGAGCTACAAGGACACTCTGAAGGCTTCGCTTAGGAGTGTTGACATCGACTCCAAGTCTCGGGAGAAGCTCGCCCAGGATAGCTGCACCGAGCGCAACCAAATACAAAAGGGTGCAGCCTTCTTCGAAAGCAAGCGCATATCATAGTGTTATGGTCAAGTGAGGAGGGATCGAAGGGCTTTCCTTTTTCCCTCTTCCTGTTTGACCACGGCAGGTTTAATTCTTTCTTAAAATGGATGTACTGGCCATTTCAGTAGGTGTTTGATTACTTACTTGCTATGATCGTAACAAGAACCAATCAGACAGGTTTTCTCGAGTTTAATAAGGAAATAGGTTAACATATTGGCCGGAATTTTACAGTGGGCGGACGGGAGCCGGACTCGAACGTAAATGTCGGTGACAATCCCACTTCCGCCCAGCCTGGGGATCCGTCCCCTATTTTACGGATCCCCAGGCTTTAATTGGCCCGAGGCGGGACTTCCACCCACTTGAGGGAAGATGTCCCGCCTCAGTGAGCTACCGGCCAATCAGCGGGCCGGCAGCTCTTAGTCTCAGCAGCGTCACCGGGAGCGGTGGTGACTGCTGGGACTGCAGATCAGCCAACCTGATGGAGCCGAGAGAGTGGGTAAGTAGGGGCATGCCTCACCAGGGGGATCGGTCGTGCCCTGGTGAGGCTAGGATGGTCGTTTGGGGGGAGAGGGGCGTTTGGATCCCGGGAGTGGGTTGGGAGGCAAGGGTGGTCCTCAATCGGGCACCCTGTGCCCGACTTAAATGCCCCCTCCCCCGGGGTGCGGAAAGGCCGGCAGCTATCACTGGGTGGCTTTTCACATCACCGGCACATCTGCTTGCCATGGGTAAAATACCCGTGGATGCTGGCGAGGGCTCTTAAGTGGCCATTAAGTGGCCACTTAAGGGTTTTGATTGGCCTCGGGTGGGCGGGCAGTTTCCCACCCCCCGCTGGCCCTCCATAAACTCATTCGGAGGTGGAGTTGGGGCGGGTAGGCCTCCCGGAGCATGCCACCATTTGGCCCGCTGAGGTGGCGTAAAATTCCAGCCATTGTACCTAAGCCAAACTAATAAAAATAATAAACAACGTGCCAACTTTCACTCACACACACACACACACACACACAAAAGGTTTACACACATACAAACAGGTTACAGAGTGGGAAAAGGTAGATTGGTTGAGTTAGAGTCCATAGAAAAAAAAGGGTACACAGTCTGTGGCATTTGGTGATTCGGCTGGCTTCTAGCTGAATTTGGTGGTCCTGAGGCTTTTAGTTTAAAGAGGTAGATGACTGGTTCAGTGGGTGTCTTGGAGACAGCAATGTGGATGATTTCCTCCAATGGGGGATTGTAGCCAGAGTATGCAGAGGTGGTCAGTCAATGGACAGAGTTTGAAGCATGTAAGCTGGAATGGAGAGAGAGAGAAAGAGAGAGCGAAAGAGAGGGGCCCCCACTTAGGATCAGCTCATGTCAGAGTCCAGTTGCTTCTCCTCTGCTACAGGGAAAATACCAGCTTAAAACCACAGATGGGGAGGGGCGTGTCACATAACAGTTACACAGTGATTCAAAACATAGCAGTTAGCAGTACTTCTCTCTTGCTAAAGACAATGGGTAGTTCCTTTAAACTTTCTGGGTCTTGGTTCTTGCTGGGATATGAGCAGACAATTTTTCTCCCTCCTCACACTATTGCAGTGTAGGATACAGTATTGCAAATTAGGCAGCCATCTTAAGCTGCCAGCAAAGTCAACCTTTTAGCTGGTCTTTTAAAAATATATTTTTTAAATATAAATTCAGATCTCCAATCAGTGGAATAAAGAAAATTATCATTCAACAAAGCACATTGGCATAACACCTCCCCACCACGCGAAATGAAATGTGACAACAAGAACATTTCATTATGAGGTCACAAACTAATTAGAAACCGTACATGCACACTCATCAGTCTCACTCTGGTTCACTTTCTTTTTTATGTGGGATTGTGCATGAGCACAACTGGGGAACACCACCTGACTGGGCTCAATCAGCTTGTGCTCCAGCATACACGGAATTTCCTTGTGTATTTCTACAATATCTTCCTTTTCCAGTTTCTCTGTATCAGTGAACTCATCCCTGGATTCAAAGTTATTCATAACTTTGTAAAAATCATCCAGTGTTTTTTGTATATGTTTTTTGCCGTGCTCCACCAGGCCAACAGCTAGTAAAACAATGACTTCATTTGTGTGGATTAGCTGTCCTGGCATAAATGCAAATGGGTCAAATGGCATCATAACATCATAAGACACTCTGTCGGGCAAAGTTTTAAGCCTGCCTTGAAGTGCTTCATAGTCATTTTGTACTTTAACCCAGTGCTGGATTATTCTCCTTGCAGCTTGAGACCACCTATCAATTCCATCCTGCATCTCTTCCTGTTGTTCCAGTTCATCCAGCCTGGCCCACAATTCCTCCTCAGTTAGGATACTTCACTTGCAGTCACCACCACCATCACCACCCTCCAAATCTGCCACAAAAACCTTTTTGGTCTTTGGGTTTTCCTTTGGCTTATGAGCTTTTCTGTGTCTGCCTTCAGAATTTAAATCTTTAATTTCTAGGTCTTCAGTCTGAATTTCCTCCTGAACCTGGGTCAGTTTCCTGGGACCTAGGTCATAGGGATTTTGTTTTATGGGAGGGGTCTCTCTGACATCCACATAGTGTGGAGTTAGGGTTGTGCACCCTGGTTTGTCCCTGCAGATCCCTTTAAATGCTGTGAGCAGCCTTGTTCTGTTCTCTGTTCTGCGTTTAAATAGGAGAGTGCAGTGTCTAATTTCCCTAACATTTCAGTGTTAGCTAATCGGACGGTAGGGGGTTCGATTTGGGAATCCTGCAGGCCTCCCTCTATCTCATCCTCCCTTTCACCCTCCTCTTTCCTGACTACCTGACAGACCTGTGCTTGTTTGTCCCCTTCCTGGCTGTGATACCATTTTAACATATTAATGTGGCACAGCCTTTGCTTTTTCTTATGATCTTATATAATTCACCTGGCTAATTCTCTTTACTACTTTGTACGGGCCACTGAACTGGGCTTTCAATGGTACTTCCTGTATTGGTAATAGCACCTACACATGGTCTCCGGGCTGAAATATTCTGGCTTTGGCATGTTTATCCGCCTGCATTTTCATAGTTGTCTGGGAGGTTTTTTAGGTGTTCCTGAGCCACCATACAGGCTCTTCTGAGCAGTTCTCGGAGCATGGAGATGTAGTCTAATAGGGAAAATTCGTCCCTGTGTCCCAAAAACCTCTCCTTGATTAATTTTAGAGGACCTCTCACCTTGTGTCCATAAACTAATTCAAAGGGACTAAAGCCAGTGGACTAATTGGGTGAGTCCCAGACCTTTGTCCTAGTTATGGGGGTACTCATAGCAGTATGCCCTGATCATTGGCTTTAGGCTGTGGTGACTGTGGGAAGTAGGCTGAGGACTTTAGCTGGGTTATGCCCAGATTACTCATGACCTTTTGAAAATACTGGACATAAAATTTGTGTCCTGATCCAACTGGATCTCAGCGGGCAGCCCATATCTGGTAAAGAATTGGGTTAGCCCCTCCATCACTAAGATAGTTCTTAGAGGGATAGCCTCTGGAAATCGAGGAGCCACATCCATAATGGTGAGAAGATACTGGTAGTCCCCTTTTGTTTTCAGCAGGGATCCTACACAATCTACCAGCACTCTGCTGAATTATTCCCCAAAAGCTGGTAAGGGAATTAGGAGTGCAGGTTTTATTGCAGATTGAGGCATCCCCACAACATAGCACGTGTGCCAAGTCTTACTGAACTCCACCACATGCCAGTGAAAATGCTGTCTGATGCAGGCTTGGGTTTTTCTGATACTGATATGTCCAGCCATTGGAATCCCGTGGGTTATTCTCAATATTTCCCAATGGTACCGCAGTGCCAACACTACCTAGTGAACTACTGTCCACTCTTCATCCGCAGGTCTGTGAGGTCTCCACTTCCTCATCAGCACCTCATCCTTTAAATAATGGCACACTGGAACTCCCTCTTCTTCAGCTTCAGTTTGGGCAGTCTGTGCTAACTTTTTTAACCCTGAGTCGGCTTGCTGAGTCTTGACCAAGGAAGACCTGTTTAACCCATCCTCTGGGTCCTCTAACTTACCAAAGAAGGTTTAAGATAACCAGATAGTAGGGTCAGCTGTCTGCAGGGCCAGTTCAGCCTCCTGTGATGGAGCTTGTTTGGCCATTGACCAGATCACCACACAGTCAGGAAAAATGCCAGGGATCTTTTCCTGCAACTGCTCTGTCTCCCTGACCTCTTTCAGTCTTTCTAAAACCACTGGGGAAGCTACCACCTTCGTCCATGCCAGATCATTACCCAGGAGCGAGTTGACTCCATCCACAGGTAAACTAGGGACAATCTCCATGGTTACCAGTCCTGAAACAAGGTCACACACCCGGTATAAATGTATGGGCATATTACCTTCCCTGGATACCATTTACTAGCAGTCTAGCATTCAATGCACTCTCTGGGAGAAAGGTCATGTCTTTTCCCAGCAGAAGGGATTGGGTGGCCCCTGTATCCCTACTGTCTCACGCGAGGGATTATGGGGTCACCTTTCCTCTGGACACAAAATCCTGGTAACTCTCAGGGATTTTGTTACATTTTTCCGCACTCTCAGCAGTAGGTTTATGGGGTTTTACTGCCACAGTTAAAGCCACGCCTGGTCTGCTGTGCTTTTCATCAGGGCCCCTTTTCCTGCACTGTTCTGGTGTACCCTGACTAAACCTATGGATTTTCCCTGTAACTTCCAGCAGTCAGCTCGAAGGTGACCTGCCTTCTTACAATGGAAACATATAGGCTTTAGGATGTCACTCCTGTTCTCAGCACCGTCCGTTTTGGCCTGAGGAGGCCCCCCTGTGTTTCCAGCTCCTCCTTCTCGCTCCTGGCTGTTCATCTTCCTATCACCCTCCCACTTTCTATCAGGTCTTTGGAGGTGACTAGGGAAGGGTTTCCCTTGGGGGCAGAGGCTTGTGAATAAGTGTATAATTATCAGCCAGGATTGCTTCTTGCCTGGCTCTTGGAACATTTTGTTCCTCCACGTGGTCTGTTATTGAAAGGGGAACTGAGTTTTTGAACTCCTCGAGGAGGACCACCTCTCTAAGGTTTTCATATGTGGATTCTATCTTAAGTGCCCATATCCATCAGTCAAAAGCGATTTGCTTAACCCTTTCAAACTCAATGTAAGGTTGTTCTGGGTGCTTTTGGAGGGTTCAGAGCTTTTGGTGGTACGAATGCACTCAGGATAGCTTTTTTAGTCATCTCATAGTCTGAAGAATGCTCATCAGGCAACAGTGAATAAACCTCATGGGATTTTCCTGTTAGTTTGCTTGGCAGTAACAGTGTCCAGCTGGTCACTTCAACTGTTTGCAAGCTTTTCAAAACAGATGAAAAATGCTTCCACGTCCCCCTCATTGAACTTTGGTATCAACTGGGAGAACTTTAAGAGCTCAGCACCCAGCCTTGAGCTAGGGGTAACTCCCTCACTAGCTCCCTTCACTGGTTGTATTGGGTCCTCCCCGAGTTAGTTCGAGCCACCTGCACTCCCTTTTCTCCTTTTCCTTCTGGAAAGCTCTTTATTTCTCTTTCCTGAAATTCTAACTCTAATCTCCTCTGTTCTAGTTGTATCTTAGCTAATGTTTCTTTGTCTATTTCAGATTTGATGCCTGTCTTCAATTCTTCAGTGACAATTTTAAAATGGTTGGCCACGAGTTTTAGGATTTCAATCTTCCTAGCTTTTAGACAGATAGTAATCAGCTACATTCCTCAACTCTTCAACAGATAGAGCTTTTAACCTGGTACAAGTTACTTCACTCTCTTCTCGGAAGGTATTGGCCTCGAATGTGGACATTTTAGTACTCTAGCACTGAAAATCATTAGAAAACCTGTAGTGACATTTTAAAATTATTGCTAGGGATCAATTTGGTTTCCCACTCCCAATTTCCTGTTTGTCTTTGAGTTTGATCCCAGACGTGAGCCCCAAATTTCTGGAACAGTCAGGTGAGGAGGGGTCAAAGGGCTTCTCTTTTTTCCCTCTCTGTGTTTGACCACAACAGGTTTAATTCATTCTTAAAATGGATGTACTGGCCAACTCAGTAGGTGCTTGATTACTTACTTGCTATGATCATAACAAGAACCAATCAGACAGGTTTTCTTACGTTAACAAAGAAAGAGGTTAACTTTATTGTACCTAATCTGAACTGAAAAATAATAAATTATGCACCAACTTTCACTCACACACACACACACACTAGAGGTTTACACACACACAAATAGGTTACAGAGTGAAGAAAGATAGATTTGTTGAGTTAGAGTCCATTGAAAAAAAAAGGGTAGGTATACAGTCTGTGACATTTGGTTATTCATCTGGCTTCTCGATGAACTTGGTGGACCTGAGGCTTTTAGTTTGAAGAGATAGATGACTGGTTCGGTGGGTCACAATGCGGATGATTTCCTCCAAAGGGGTTTCTGGTTGTAGCCGGCGTATGTAAAGGTGGTCAGTCAACAAGCAGGATTTGAAAGCTTTCAAGCTGGAATGGAGAAAGAGAGAGACCCCCACTTGGGTCTGGACGTGTCAGAGTCCAGTTGCTCTCTGCTGCAGAAAGACACAAGCTTAAAACCACGGATGGGGGAGGGGCTTGTCACATGACAGTCACTCAGTGATTCAAAACATAGCAGTTAGCAGTATTTCGCTCTTGCTAAAGAAAACAGGTAGTTCCTTTAAACTTTCTGGGTCTTGATTCTTGTAAGGATATGAGCAGACATTTTGTCTCCCTCCTCACAGTATTGCAGTGTAGGGTACAGTGTTGCAAATTAAGTAGCCATATGAAGCTGCCAGCAAAGTCATCCTTTTAAAAATGTATTTAAAAAACATTCAGATCTCCAGTTAGTGAATTAAAGAAAATTATCATTCAACAAAGCACATTGGCATAACAAGAGGCAGAGAGAAAACAAGAGGCAGAGAGAAAATGCAAGGACAGAAAATCCCGAGCCAGCAGCTCATCCAAAACTCAATCGTCTGCGGTATCCTGCCCTATTTGCAGCAGAACCTTCCGAGTGCAGATCAGCCTCAGCAATAACTACACACCCACAGGAACCCTACCAAACACCCCAGACGATGGTCATGATTATCTACGCCTTGAAGGACGAACAACATATTATCCAGATAATAAAAAATGGTATTTTTTGTTTCTACTTGTTATGTCGATTTTTTATTGCTATGTACTACTGTGTTTTCTGAGATTGCTAGGTCTTTGTGGGGAGCTTTCTTCAAGATCAACAGTAATTCTAAATTTCAAATTTGGAGGAAGCCAAACTAATTGGGTTATTGATGGATCCCAGAAACTTGGAAGAGCTAAATATGGGCAATGCCTTCTGTCTAGGATTTAAAATCAAAATCAAATAAGCATCAGATTGATTCATTCTGACATCGGAAACATTCTTTGTATCCTTTATATTCTTTTGAATATTAAATTGATATTTTTCTGAATGTATAGAATCATAAAGCCCACAACTTTGCAGTAGTTAAAACTGTGAAACTGTCAGTGTTCACTCTCATTGCTGCTCTGAAACTGACAGCAACTTCTAGAGTCTGCACATGCGCAGTTAAATATGGAAATCCAACAGTTACTGTCAGTGATTCTATATTTCCCCATAGGGCACACTGTTGAAGTCCCTGTAGACTGCAATCAAATAGAAATCACTGAACTTATGAAAATTTGACTATTAGTCTCGCTGTAAAAAACCTTGAAAAGGTTACACCATGTTGAATGAGGTGTAACTAGGTTTTGAACAATGTATTAAGTTCATAATTCTCTTTGGCCTCCTTGTCTCGAGAGACAATGGGTAAGTGCCTAGAGGTGGTCAGTGGTTTGTGAAGTTCATAATTACTGCTGAGAAAACTCTCTGGTCCTGGAAAATTAACTTTATATTTATGGAATGTCAAATTCCTCCATTATGATAAAATTCACATTTTTTTAATGTTTGTTTAGGATCTAATTCAGCTTCTACCTTAATACCCTGTGTTCATCGCAATCATTTATTTCACTCTCTGCAAAATGTGATTAACAGTGAAGGATATCAGTGCATTTAACTTCCTGGTTTGCTGACTGAGTATACATCAATGAGGTTGGCTGCTTACACTGCTTGATGACATCGCTGTTGCTGGATGCCTGAAGATCCCTTTGACTTGGTGCCAGATACAAAGTGACATTAGGAAAGGGAAAATCCACACTGCAGAGATCGCGAGGTCTTTGTGGGAGCTTTCTTCAAGGTCAACAGTGACTGCTGTTGCTTCACCACTGACCATAAAATCCATGCCCTTGAATTTACAGCACAGAACCAGACCATTCATCCTACCTGGTCCATGCTGGTGTTTATGTTCCACATGAGCCTTCTCCCATCCCTCTTCATCTAAAGAACATCACTCTATTCTTTTCTCCCCCTTGTGTTTATTTTTGTAGAAGTTAGAGAAAACATGTTTGTGAGCTTTAAAATGCAGAAGGAAATTAGGACTACAAGGAATGTACCATAAACCTCATAGAAAATGTGATGACTAGGTGCTATGAAGATTTGAGGAGTTTTTGGCTTCTTGGCCCCATTATTTTCAGATTAATTCTTTTCAGATAATCAATTTTGCTTTTAGGTAGACTGCTGAATGACTGCATAATGTTTTCAATCTTTTGAGATGTGCAAGTTAATTTTATTTTCGTCTTGTGCAACACTATGGCATAAGGCCTCCCACAATACTGGCATGGTAGTGGCTGTAGTACTAAGCAGGTGGAGACTTTCATGTTCCCTCTAAATGTTTGCATGTTGACATTAACCTGAAAGGAGCTTGATGAAACCTGTCCTTTGGAAATGTATGCCAACACTTCCCAACACCCTATAAAACAGACTTTCAAAAAAAACTATAATGATACTTATCAGTCACTAGCATTCGAAGTAGCTGTGGGGAAAAAAAAACCTTGCTAGTATGCTATTGGAATCTAGGAAGCATAGATCTTTGGCTGCAGTGGTAATTCACTCACAGCCAGAGATTGATGACTATATGAAGTCCATAAACGATGTTACCACTACATTTTATTTTTATGATTTATTTTATCATGTGTCAAGGTCTGCTGAAAACAAGAAACAAATCAATGAATGTCTGACTTAAATATTAAAGAAAGTCATAATACACATCTTTATTCAGACATCTTATTCAATCTTGTGTTCTGAATCAAAGTAACATTGTTTTTATTTCACTTGTAACTTCAGAAACTCAATAAGCCGAGACATGAGAAGGGACATGTTGGCTCTGTAATTTTTAAAATGGCAGGGTAGAACGTACAAGAGATTTAATCTACATTCTAGATTTAAGGGTAACATTAATATTACGATAACATTAGACAGAAATATTTTTTAAAGGTTCATTATGGGCAACTTTGTTATTCAGTGAGCAGTGTTCGGTGTTTGACTTGTGATATCTTGATGGATAAATAAAATAATTTCACTGTCACATGTCACAAAGTGAGGTGATCAGGTAGATGAAATGACAGCACTTCACCCACTTCAGCACACTTTGGAATTTTTAGTAATTTATTTAATCCAGTATAATTACACAATGTCAATCAGTAGATATGTGAATAGGCAAAATCTACTGCAGCATGGTGTACAAGTAGTGCAGCAGAGACTAGGTAAGGAATTATTTTTATGGAAAATAAAATTTACTCTGTTACATTTTTGCTGTTTGTTATAGCTTGCCAATAAGTTAATTATGTGATGTTTCATCAGGTGGCTAATGTTGACATTCAAAATTGCATAATATGTATATATGATAGGCATAGAGGATATTCAGAAAAGGGCGAGAGGGCGTTGTGGAAATTTATTGTATGAGTGACCCCTGCTGGTATAATATAAATTATTGATAGTATATTAGTGCAGGATTTTTCTTTGTTCGAACAATATTTATGTTCTTTAAATTTTGTTTCTATGAAAAGGTTGAATTCTAGCAGTAATATCATCTGAATGCAAAGTAAACAGAATGAACAACTGCATAATAGTCACCGAAACAGTTAATTTTGTAGAATGTGCATTTTAAAATGTTGGAAGATAATGGTGGACAACGCTGAGAGATAAGAAACACAATGGATGGTCAACAATGTGTGCATAGGGGAGGCAAATGTTCAGGCCCCTAGCTAACTCAAAGAAGGTGTACCGACTTTGTGTGGATTGGTGCTTAGGGAGGTCTGGCAGGCTGGGCCTGAGCCATAAAGGGAGCAGATGTATCAGAAGAGAAATGTACCGGTATGGGCACCCTTGTTAGTGTAAAGACAGCATAGAAAAAAAGAAATGATAAAAATGATTGGGCAGCTGTATACGTTAGTTCAGCAAGCTGTGAAAGGAATGAAAGGTAGATAGAGGATTAATTTTTAAATCTCAGTAATGTGGTCAGTCTTGAGTAATGTATTGATGAACTGTGAGCATTGCTAAATACGGTAAAGATCTTTTTTCAATATTACCCAATAGTAGCTTTGGAAAATAAGCGTCATGTTTAGTTGACATTAACAAAGATAATTTGTGTTCTTTGATTCTCCTTTCTTTTTTTTTCCTTTGTCAGTTAGTTGGGATTTCCACCCGGTCTCTACATACTTTATGATATGTAATTCATGCAGGTGTGAGAATAGCCCCTACTGGGTTACCGAAGGCCATGTCATGGAAGTTTCCTGTCAATTGATTGTACACTGTACCATAATGAAGCATCTTCCCTCAGCTACTGTTGATATTTATAAATTGATCAACTTGATTGGGGACTGTCGAAGGCAATGTGGCATCTTTGTTTATCCTTGGATTCCTTTAATATTGCTCCCTTTCCTGGTCTACTCTCTTCTTGGTGAGTCTGGTAACTCGTCATCGTTCGTTATTATTGTAGTGTAAGGGTCTGAAAGGGTTAATGTTTGAGACAGTGAGTGTAACCCCTCCCACTGTAGTGATGATGATGAAGGGAAGGCGGTGGCATACTGGTAATGTCACTGGACCAGAGACCCAGGCTACTGCTCTGGGAACATGGGTTTGAATCCCACCACGGCAGATGGTGAAATTTGAATTTAATTAATCTGGAAATAAAAAGCTCGTCTAATGGTGACCATGAAACCATTGTCAATTGTTGTAAAAACCCATCTGGTTCACTAATGTCCTTTAGGGAAGGAAATCTGCTGTCCTTACTTGGTTCTGGCCTAGATGTGACTCCAGATCCACAGCAATGTGGTTGACTCTGAAAATGTCCTCTGAAATGGTGAAATGGCCTAGCAAGCCACTCAGTTCAAGGGCAATAAATGCTGGCCTAGCCAGCAATGCCCACATCCCACAAAAGAATTTTTAAAAAGTCACAAGGGTATTAGGCATGGAAAAAGCTAGAAGCATCATGAGAAGCGCTAGTTGGAATGCTTAATGAGAGTGTAAATAGTTATGCATACAAAATAAATGAGTTACTATTTAGACATACAAAGACTCTGAGACACCTGTAAACAACACTCGAACTACGCTAACAACAATATACAATATGGTGGCAATGGTGAACACATCCTGAAATTATTGGAAGACCTTATCTCGTACAGTAGCACCAAGAAGATGGCAAATCTCGAAGGGAGAATGCGAAGAGCTCCAGAGCCTCACTGTAGCTGAAGGAAGATACAGACAGTTGGTGAGTCAGCCGTGCAGGCATTCAGGCTGCACCACAGAAACATGCTGCTCTGTGAGCAGAAACCAGGTCCAGCGATTGGGCTACAAGTCACAGTACCAAGCGACAGTCAGGGAGCAGGTCAGAAACCTTTTAGAAAGAGTGCATTTATTATTTAACGGCGCACTGGGTCGTGAGAGGGGGAAAAAGTCAAACCCTTGCGAGGATGAGTCTGGAGTCGGCAGCCATTACTCAAGCAGACAATGGAGGAAAAGCGTAGGAACACCTAAAAAGAGCGGGAAACCTCAGAAAAGCATGGGAACACCTCCATTAAAGCAAAGAAAAATTTCTTAAAAGAAAGAGAATTCTTTAGGAGTTCGGAAAAAAAGGATTCAAAATACACCATGCCTAAAAGCTTCTAGAATTCAGAAGGACCCAATCAGATAAAGAATTTGTCGATGGGAAGAAAAAGATTTCTAAGAGTTAGAAAAGCTTCTCAGCTACACACCAAATCTGAAGTGGAGCAAGTAAATACTCCATTATACTCCATGGGTGCAATTGCTGTTGATGTGATTGTAGGACAAGGCATCAACGAGGCTTCAGACAAGTTTGATGATGTTTTATAATCCTTCGATAAATACTTTAATTTAAGAAGCAATAAGATCCTGGAAAGAGCAAAGTTTAATAAAAAGTTCCAGAAGGTGGAAGAATCAATGGATGCTTTCATTAATGATTTACACAGATCGGCTGGGGGATGTGAGTACGGAGCACTGAAGTCTGAGTTATCAGGGACTGAATAGTAGTGGCAATAGCTGACGAGTCTTTATCAGATCTCTTACAGAGAAAGCGATTCAGATGGTGTGACAGGCAGAGGTCAGAAGAGAAAATAAAGCCATCCTCGGGCTGAAGAGAAGCCTTGGATCAGAAAGAATCCAATATCAGTATAGTTCCTGAAGCCCAGGACTGAAAAGCACTCTACAGATAAGAAGGTACACTCAGTGGGGAAGCCGTAAAACGCCGCGAAACCCTGCCAGTGCTGCGGAGCCAGAAAGACCCACTGACGTGAACAGTGTCCTGCTAAGAAAACTGAATGCTTTAATTGCAAGACAGGCCATTTTGGAAAGATGTGCCAGAGCAAGGCCTCTTCTCATTAAAATACCAAGCAAAAAGCCTTCACACATAGAGCTGTGAATGAAGTGGAACAACTTCCATTGGTAGACTAACCAGGAGACTTCCTAGGGGAAATTAATAACCCCAATCAGGCATTCTGGATGGCAGACATTTATGTGAATGGACATATTTCTAATTTCAAATTGGGCACATGTGCAAATGTCACAGTGTTGTCAGACCAAGAGCCATGGTTGTCGACACATTGCTTACAACCAATGGATACTTCGTTACACGGTCCAGGAGGGATTGAACTGAAGGTCAAAGTAAAGCTACAAGCAACACTCGAATTCAGGGGAAGGCGGATAACAGAAACCATGTACATTCTGAAAAACCAAGAATTTTCTCTGTTAAGTAGAAAAGCATGCTTAGACCTACATCTAATTAAAAAAGTGGATGAAATCAAACAGCTAGAGTCCAACAGTTGCTTTCAAGCAGACTTTTCAAAACTATTTTCAGGTCTTGGAAGACTGAAGACCAAGGATAGCATAACGTGAAGATGCCTGTTCGGTATGTATCTTTCCGCCAAGAAAGATACTGCACCTGTTGATGAAGCAAGTTCAACATCAGCTGGAAGAGATGAACAGGATGGGAGCCATTTCTCCTGTCATGAAGCCAACAGAGTGGTGTTTGCCTATGGTTCCAGTTCCAAAACCAAATGGCACTCCGTATATGTGTGGACTTTACACAGCTGAATAAAGCTGTGGTGAGGGAAATCAATCCTAAGTCTTTGGTGGACGAAAGCCCGGCAAAGCTATCCAAAAGCATAATGTTCACTAAACTCAATGTGAATAGTGGCTTTTGGCAGGTTTCATTTGAGACTTGAGAAGTCAAGATTACTCAAAATATTTATCACAACATTCGGAAGATTTTGCTTCAATTGTTTACCATCCGGTATAACAACTGCACTTGAAATTTTCCAAAGTACCATGTCTAACATTCTGCAAGGCCTCAAAGGGATGATATATCACATGGATGACATCCTAGTCCATGGAGAATCCATCGAAGAACATGACCAGAGAGTAAAAGTGGTTTTAAAGTGTCATCAAGAAGAAGGGTTGATACTTAATGATAAGTGTGAATTCTCAAAAACATCTAATCACTTCTTGGAACATATTGTAAGTAGCAGGGGCATAATGGCAGACTGGCAAAAGACGAGAGCCATTAGTGAATTCCCAATCCTACTTCAGTCCAACATCTCCATAGATTCCTTAGAATAGTGAATCAGTTGGCAA
Organism: Heterodontus francisci; assembly: GCF_036365525.1. NCBI lineage: Eukaryota > Metazoa > Chordata > Chondrichthyes > Heterodontiformes > Heterodontidae > Heterodontus > Heterodontus francisci. Next base: position 49,068,039 of record NC_090390.1, read on the forward strand.
AATTATTCCCCAATTTTGCACAAGTAACAGAACCATTAAGACAACTCTTGAAAAAAGATCAAGTGTGGTGTTGGAACACACATCACGAGCAGGCATTTCGAAGAATTAAGGAGATACTAGTCATTGGTTAAAAATGAATCAGTATTCAATTTTTCAATGTCAGATGTACTCTTACTGATCCCTACTGCAAATAACTCAGTCCAGTTTAAGTGTAATTTCTTAAGCCAATTTCTTACCATCAGGGAGATTTTGTTCCCTCCTACAACTACCTATGGCAAGAAATAGGATGCATCATTGTATTCCACCCTAACACTAAATTCACCTAACACTGGAATACTGTTATTGGAATAACTAGTCAGTTTCACACCAGTTTTTCATAAGACAATGTGACTTAGGGATTTCTTGTACCGTCCTTCCAAGATAATAGACACTGCTGCAGCTGTATCAACTACAAAGGTAAGCTGTTAATCTCTGACTTTCACTTTTACTGTGGGCATTGGAATTATATCTTCAGCCCTTTTACTCTCAACTTCCATGTGCTCTTTTTCTTGCTCTCTGACTAAGTACAACTCTTGATTTTCCACACAATAACATCAACTTTTTTTTTTATTCATTCATGGGATGTGGACGTCGCTGGCTAGGCCAGCATTTATTGCCCATCCCAGCATTTATTGCCCATCCCTATTTGCCTTTGAACTGAGTGGCTATTTCAGAGGGCATTTTAAGAGTCAACCACATTGCTGTGGATCTGGAGTCACATGTAGGCCAGACCAGGTAAGGACGGCATATTTCCTTCCCTAAAGGACATTCGTGAACCAGATGGGTTTTTACAACAATCGACAATGGTTTCATGGTCACACTAGACGAACTTTTTAATTCCAGATTTATTAATTGAATTCAAATTTCACCATCTGCCGTGGTGGGATTCGAACCCATGTCCCCAGAGCATTAGCCTGGGCCTCTGGGATACCAGTCCAGTGACATTACCATTATGCCACCGTCTCCTAACTTCTTTTTCTATATCTACCATGTGTGCATTCGAGGACTTCCAGGCTCCTGAAACAGCTTTAGTTCTGCCACAACTTTGACCTGGTGCATTGCTGTGACTTGGAACTTTACTGTTTCCTCTACTCCTGCATGCCATCTGGATATGACTGACTTTCCCAAAGGCGTAGCACTTTGACAGGAAATAGGGGCATTTAGATGGTTGGTGGATACCATGGCAATGGCAGCGTCTAAATTTCTGCCTCTGAGTCTGTGAATTTGGCTGCTGTGGCCTGCTTCCTGCTGAAATCCAGTGGACCTCCCCTGCTGACTCAGGAAAAGAATTTCCTGGCAATCTGCAACTATCTCTTCCTGCCATTTCCATTGCTGTGGCCTCATCACAGGCCTCCTTCCATGTTAGCTTATTGCCTTTACTCAAAGTTTGGCCTGGATTTTGCTGTTCTTTAGACTTCCAACAAATGTGTCTCTAAGGTTGACTTCCAAGCCTACACCATAACTAAGGAAGTTTCTTTAATTTGAGAACATAATCACCAAAAGACTCAATTGGCAATTGTTTCCTTCCACAAACCATAACTTGGAGTGCAATTTCATTCTTTGTCATGCCATAATATGAGACCAGAATCTCATTAATTTCAGAATCGTCCAAAATACTGGGGCTCACGGGCAACATTGCTTAAACACAACCTCAGAAGCATCTGACCCCATCATGGTGAGGAAAACATTCACTTTATCCTCATCTCCTATTTTATTAACTTGCAGCCAAATGTGTAACATTCATTCATAATTACACCAGTCTTCTTGGTAAGAGTTAAATTCCCCCATTATGCCAAAATATGTCTTCAGTGCCATATTTTTAAAATAAAGTACTGTGCTGATTCACTGAGTTGAACCTGAACACGAATTGCCACACACAGAGCAATCTTTTAAATCACCCAAACTTCCTCAAAACCGACTTTGGGAGTTCCAAAACATGTGTCACAATGTTCTTTAGTCCGTACTCTCTTGAATGTATGTAAAAAAAAATGAATTCCACCTTGTCGCCATGTTTCTGCTGTGTAAATCTGTGTAAACACAGAGTAAATTTACATCAGGTCTTTACTGGGAGCAGCCATGTTTAAACTTTATTTACACCTCCCAACAGAGAGGGCAGCAGAGAGGCAGTATGGCAGTATAAAAATGTTTTGCTATCACAATACACTACACTTACATCACTTCTTCTTTCTGGTAACAGGGATGTAATAATCATTATCTGGTGCTTACACAGTGGATATTAGAAGATATTGTTCCTAAACATCTTATCCTACCAGTTAAATCAATTTTATCAAAGTTGTAATTTGGAAAGCAATAGTATCAATGGTGTTTGATCTCCACCAGAAGTTGTTTTAATGTCCTTGGCATGAAACAGTTCAACATACTGACAGTAGCAAAAACACTTGGCACAGTGGCAAGCACTGCAGCCTCACAGCTCCAGCGACCTGGATTCAATTCTGGGTACTGCCTGTGCAGAGTTTGTAAGTGCTCCCTGTGACTGTGTGGGTTTCTGCCGGGTGCTCTGGTTTCCTCCCACAGCCAAAGACTTGCAGGTTGATAGATAAATTGGCCCTAGTGTAGATAGGTGGTAGGAGAATTGTGGGGATGTGGTAGGAAATATGGGATTAATGTAGGATTAGTATAAATGGGTGGTTGATGGTTGGCACAGACTCGGTGGGCTGAAGAGCCTGTTTCAGTGCTGTATCTCACTTTAAAAAAAAGGTCCCACTTTACTAAGCCTCATCCTGACTTGCTCATATGATCTGACCTTGTATATAAAACCAAGTGTGACTTCAGCTATTTTTATAATTGCATTCACTGCTCATACTGCACTTCACTTGCATGTTCCAGTTTGTGGCGCACTGGCACCAGTACTGGGGAATATGGTGGCTGTACCGTTGGGACAGTCTACACCTGAACCATGCTGGGGCCGGTGTTCGAGTGAGCCACTTAACTAGGGAAGTAGAGAGGGTTTTAAACTGAATAGTGGGGGCAAGGGATCTAATTTGGGAAGATATGGTAAATCAAGGAATAGAGACAAGGCAAGAGAGGAAGGTATTAATATGGGAAACGATAGACTGTGACAGGAAGGGACAGAACATACAAATCTAACAGTAAATCAACAGATAAGGCTAGAGGTTACAAAAATTAAAAAAGGACAAAACTAAGGAGTCTGTATCTGAATACACGTAGCATTCGAAACAAAACAGCTGAACTGAGAACGCAAATAGAAATAAATAAGTATGATCTGATAGCCATTACAGAGACATGGCTGCAGGATGACATAGTTTGGGACCTGAATATTGAAGGGTCCATGGCATTTAGGAAGTACAGGAAGTTAGGGGTAGCTCTATTAATTAATGATGGTATTAGTGTAATAGAGAGGGATGACCTAAGTTCAGGAGACCAGGATGGAAAAGCAGTTTGGGTAGAGATGAGAAATCATAAAGGCAAGACGTCATTTGTGGGAGTGGTGTACAGGTCACCTAACATTAACCACACTGCAGGATGGGGTATAAAGGAAGAAATAATGGTAGCCTGTCAGAAAAGCACAGTGATAATTATGGGGGATTTTAACCTACATATAGACTGGAAAAATCAGATGGGCAGAGAGAGCCTAGATGAGGAGTACGTGGAATGTTTTTCAAATAATTTCTTGGAACAATACATTCTGGAGCCAACCAGAGAGAAGGCTATACTAGACCTGTAATAGTGCAATGAGATAGGATTAATTAATAACCTCATAGCTAAGGTGCCCCTAGGTAGCAGCGATCATAATATGATTGAATTTTACATTCAGTTTGAAGGAGAGAAGAGTGGGTCCAAGAATAGTATTTTAACCTTAAATAAGGGCAATTATGAGGGCATGAAAGCAGAGCTAGCTAAAGTGAACTGGCAAATCAGGTTAAGGGATAGGTCAATAGAGATGCAGTGGCAGACATTTAAGGGGATATTTCAGAACAAAAAGAATAGATACATTTCAACGAGAAAGAAAAATTCCAAGAGTGGGACCTGCCATTCGTGGTTATCTAAAACAGTTAAAGATAGTATCAAACTTAAAGAAAAAGCCTATAATTGTGCAAAGATGGGAGGCAGGTCAGAAGATTGGACAGAACATAAAAACAGCAAAGAATGACTAAAAGATTGATAAGAAAGGTAAAATTAGAGTACGAGAGAAAGCTAGCTAGAAATATAAAGACAGATAATAAGAGTTTCTATAGATATTTTAAAAATAAAAGAGCTAACAAAGTGAGTGTTGGTCCTATACAAAAATGAGTCTGGGGAATTAATAATGGATAATAAGGAGATGGCAGATGAATTGAACAGATATTTTGCATCGCTCTTCACAATTGAGGATTCAAGTAACATCCCAGTATTAGCTGCAAGTCAGGAAATGGAAGGGAGGGAGGAACTCAAGAAAATTACAATCACCAGAGAAGTGGTACTGAACAAATTGTTGGAGCTGCAGGCTGACAAGTCCCCTGGTCCTGATGGACTTCATCGTAAGGTGTTAAAAGAAGCGGCTATTGAGATAGTTGATGCGTTAGTTTTAATTTTCCAAATTCCCTAGATTCGGAGAAGGTTCTATTAGCTTGGAAAATAGTCAGTGTAACTCCTTTATTCAAAAAGGGAGGGATACAGAAAGCAGGAAACTACAGGCCAGATAGCTTAACATCTGTCTTAGGGAAAATGTTAGAAGCTATCATTAAAGATGTTATAGCAGGGCATTTAGAAAAAATCAATGTAATCAGGCAGAGTCAAATGGTTTTGTAAAAGGGAAATCATGTTTAACCAATTTATTGGAGTTCTTTGTGGGAGTTACATGTGCTGTGGATTAAAGGGGAACCGGTGGATGTATTGTACTTAGATTTCCAGAAGGCATTTGATAAAGTGCCACATCAAAGGTTATTGCAGAAAATAAAAGCTCATGCTGTAGGAGGTAACATATTGGCATGGATAGAAGATTGGCTAGCTAACAGGAAACAGAGAGTAGGCATAAATGGGTCATTTTCTAGTTGGCAAGATGTAATGAGTGGTGTGCCATAGGGATCTGTGCTGGGGCCTCAACTTTTTACAATTTATATAAAATTAAAATTTATGTAAATTTATAGATGAAGGGACCGAAGGTATGGTTTCTAAATTTACTGATGACACAAAGATAGGTAGGAAAGTAACTTGTGAAGAGGACATAAGGGGGCTACAAAGGGATATAGATAGGTTAAATGGGTGGACAAAGACCTGGCAAATGGAGTATGATGTGGGAAAGTGGGAAATTGTCCGCTTTGGGAGGAAGAATACAAAAGAAGCATAAATGGTGTGAGATTGCAGAGCTCTGAGATGCAGAGGGATCTGGGTGTCCTAGTGCATAAATCACAAAAGGTTAGAATGCAGGTACAGCATGTAATTAGGAAAGCTAATAGAATGTTATCGTTTATCGTGAGGGGAATTGAATAAAAAAGTAGGGAAGTTATGCTTCAGCTATACAGGGCATTGGTAAGACCACATCTGGAGTACAGTACTGGTCTCTTTATTTAAGGAAGGATGTAAATGTGTTTGAGGCAGTACAGAGAAGGTTTACTGGACTAATACCTGGAATGGGCAGGCAGTCTTATGAGAAAAGATTGGACAGGCTGGAATTTAGAAGAGTAAGAGGTGACTTGTTTGAAACAAATAAGATCCTGAGGAGTCTTGAGAGGGTGGATGTGGGAAGGATGTTTCCCCTTGTGGGAGAATCTAGAACTAGGGGTCACTGTTTAAAAATAAGGGGTCACCCATTTAAGACAGAAATGAGGAGAAATTTTTTCTCTCAGAGGGTCGTGAGTCTTTGGAATTCTCTTCCTCAAAAGGCGGTAGAAGGAGAGTCTCTGAATATGTTTAAGGCAGAGGTAGATAGATTCTTGATAAGCAAGGGGGTGGAAGGTTATCGGGAGTAGGTGGAAATGTGGAGTAATCAGTTCAGCCATGATCTGGTGGAGCAGGCTTGAAGGGCCGAGTGGCCTACTCCTGCTTCTAATTCATATGTTCGTATGTATGTTCGTATGTTCTCAAAGACAGATGATACTTGGTGCAGGTTTTTATATAACACTGCTTCTAATTATGCAGTCCCTACTTTGTGTGGACAACATACTCATTACTTAATTCCTATATGTCTTCCCCCTCATCATCTTCAATTTGCAACATAAAAATTGAATTGCTAAAGTATTGAAGATGTCATTGCACCCATTTTCTGTTAACAGAATAAAACCACTATGAGAAAAAAGGCTACAGCACTTTAGTTTTAAATAAAAGAGACAAATGCACATTGTCATTGGAGATTAAATAATGGATCATGTATAAATTTAACATTACATTTGCAAAATAAATTCACAAATGTTTTGGTATCATAGTGGTACTGTGAGCTGTGCTCAAGAACAAAGAAAAAAATACTTGCATTTATATGACGCCTTTCATGACGCCCCAAAGTGCTTTAGAGCCAATAAAGTATTTCTGAAGTGTAGTCACGATTGTAATGTAGGAAACATGACAGCCAATTTGTGCACAGCAAGCTCCCACAAACAGATAATCTGTTTTTAGTGATGTTGGTTGAGAGATAAATATTGACAAAGACACTGGGTTAAGTGTCCTGCTCTTCTTCAAACTAGTCCCATGGAATCTTTTACATCCACCTGCGAGGGCAGACAGAGCCTCAGTTTAATGGCTCATCTGAAAGACGGCACTTCTGACAGTGCAGCACTCCCTCAATACTGTAGTGGGAATGTCAGCCCAGATATTGTGCTCAGGTACATGGGCTTGAACCCACAACTCTCTGACTCAGCGGTAAGAGTGCCACCAGCATGGCTGACACCTGGTACTTGGAGACTCTTATTTTGATCTTCCAAACTGCTCCCAGTCCCAACTGTGCTACAATGAAGAGATGTTTTAACAAGTGACTTATTGGGCTGAAGTTAGCTCACAGCTCGTTTAAATATAGGTTCCTCAAATAGCACCATCTGTTGTGCAGGCTGAGCAATTATTTGTACCTGTACATGTACATAACTCCAGTCACTGTAAAATAAAATGCTGTTGTTTGAACATATAGCATGGGACTTCTCCTTCATGAGCTGACGAGCCAGAAAGGTAAAACATGTGGGGGAATTTTATGCTCTCCCCCACGTCAGGTTTGGAAGCAGGGTGAGCATATAATCGGGTGGGATGGTGGAGGGATCCCGCCTCCATCTAAATTAAGTCTAGGGTGGGAAGGCCAGCGAATGGCCTTCCTGCCCCACCACAAACTGAGGCCCTTAAGTGGGCAATTAATGCCAGAATTAGTCCAGCAGCAGGCAGACGTTGCCACACAGGGAGCACACCAAGCAACCCCGTGCGGGTTGCTTGCCAGCTCGGGGGGGGGGGGGGGGGGTGGCGGATGGGGGGTGCAGATTGTCCCTTGTTAAAAGGCACTTAGTGCCTGAATGAGGGATTGGCATCGGGAAGAGGGGGCCCGCTGACAGCTAGCCCCCTGCCCATGCAGGCAACAAAGGACACTTCTGAATTATATAAAGATAGTTTATCATCCAGCAAAATCCATACCTCTTTCTGAGGATATTTATATAATAATTCCAAGGTTGAATTACAAGAAAAGGTATTTATTATGACAGAAAGTCTACCCATTGCAGAGCCGTAGCTACAAGATAGTCACATTCTGCAGAATAAAAGCTTTCAGATTCTAAAGAAACGTACTTTGACTGTTTAGACAATGAGCACAGAAGAGATTCTTTGGGCTGGATTTTACCATAGGCGGACAGAACTTCGCCACTGACATAAAAGTCGGTGGCAAACCTGCTTCCGCATAACCCAGGGATCTGACCCACATTTTACGGGTCCTCGGGCTTTAATTGTCCCAAGGTGGGATTTCCACCTGCTTGAGGGAGGAGGTCCCGCCTCAGTGAGCTGCCAGCCAATCAGCGGGCTGGCAGCTCTTTGTCCCAGCAGCGCCACCGGGAGCGGTGGCCGCTGCTGGGACTACAGCCCAGCCGACCGAGGAAGATGCCATGGAGTCAGGATCCAAGGTGGGTTGTTGATGCCTTGCCGAAGTAATTGGGCGTGTCCCAGCAAGGCAAGGGTGTTCGTTTGGGGGGAAGGGAGGGGCGCCTTGGGTCCTGGGGTGGGGTGGGAGCTGGGGGCAATCCTCAATCAGGCACCCTGTGCCCGACTATCATGGCACCTCCCCGGCGCGCGGAAAGGCCGGCAGCTATCACTGGGTGGCCTTTCACATCCCCAGTGTGCTCGCTTGCCAAATACCCATGGAGGTGGACGAGGGCCCATAAGTGGCCGTTAAGTAGCCACTTAAGGGCCTCGATTGGCCTCGGGCAGGTGGGCTGTTCCCCCACCCCCCCTACTCCCACCCGACCGCCGTAAAGTCGGCCGGAGGCAGGGGCGGACTGGGAAGGCCTCCCGGAGCCTCCCGCTCAATTTTACCCCGCCCCCCAATCCACACCCACACCACCATTTGGCCCGCTGGGGTGGCGTAACATTCAGTCCTAAATCCAGTCGTTCCATTATTTCATTTTAGAGGAGACATATAATGACATCCTATTTAGGAGAAAAGATACAATCATCCTGAATACAATGAGAATGGACATGATCCAGTGTATCCATCTAGCCCATGATGGAGATTAGTTGTCATTAGTTGTACAATTGTCAAACAATAGAAATAGAGGCTGGAATTTTATGCCCCCCCACAGGAGTGGGCTGGTGGTGGGGTTTGTGAGGGCGGGGGGGGCTCGTAAAATTGAGTGGGAAGGTAAAATTGAGCGGGAGGTGGGGGGTGCTATTCCCGATGCCTTCCTGCCCCCGCTACAATTTTACCGGGGTGGCGGTGAGCAACAGTCCACCCGGCCCAGGCCAATCAAGGCCCTTAAGTGGCCAATTAACTGCTACTTAAGGGCCTCCGCCCACCGCCGCTGGTACCTTACCAACAGTGGGCAACTTAGACCCCACAGAAAGCTGCCAGGTAAAACCTGGCAGCCTCCTTGCAGGCTGTGGGAGGGGCCCTCCTGATCGGGCACCCTCTGCCCCATGGAGGGCCCCCCAAAGTCCCAACTGAAATAAGGCTCCCCCCCTCCAACCCTCTTGCCTCGCGGCGGCCTGGCCGATTGTCCCAGGCGAGTCCCCAAAACTTCTCTCTCTTCTGGGGCAGATGTCCACAATCCCGCTGACTGGCTGGCAGCGCTTGGAGGCAGGAGTTCCTGCCTCAGACAGGTGGAAGTCCCGCCCAAGTCCAACTAAGGGCCTGGGGAGATAAAAATCCTGGCGTTGCTTCCCAGGCCCGGCGGAGACGGACTCTCCCCTGACTTTATGGCCAGTGGGTGGGGCCTCCAGCCCAATGTAAAATTCTGGCTAGACAGTATAAGGAGATACTGATCCCCAGTTACTGTCTCCATCCTTCTCCCTGGCAACAGTTTGAGACTAGACCAGTCTATTTGCAACTTAGTGTTCTATTTGACCCTGCGGTGAGCTTCTGACCACATATTAACACCATCACTAAGACCACCTATTTCCACCTCCATAACATCACCAGATTTGCTCCTGTCTCAGCTCATCTGCTGCTGAAGCCCTCATTCATGCCTTTGTTACCTCTAGACTTGTCTATTCCAATGCACTCCTGACTGGTCTCTGGCATTCTACTCTCCATAGATTTGAGGGCATTGTTACAACCAGATGAGAAAGAGGTCTAGGGTTCCCTTTCAGCCTTCACCTGGTCTTACCGTAACAAGGTTTAATTTTAAACACACCGTGCTTTTCACTCCCCCTTGATGAATCCTTGTTCACCGCTTATTATAAGGCAAAGAAACAAGCACAAACAGGCTTTCTTAAGTTTAAAAGAAGAAAGATTGAAATTTATTAAACTTAAGCTTAAACTCTAATTTGGTTTACACCTACGGATACATGACATGCCCCATGCTAGCATGCATATGCTGTACAAACATGCAAATAGAGACAGAAAGTTTGAAGCAATATCTGAAGAGTTTTTGTTACAGTTCTTTGAGCTCACTGTAGAGTCCTTGATTGTAGGTAGATTTTGCTTTTCATTGGGGCCCAGTATTCTTCTTAAACCTTGTTCGCTGTAGGAGACTTTTCTCTCTTGGGGTTCATGAGTCTTCAGTGGATTCAAAGGTTTGTGAGAAAGAGATGGGAGCAGACAGGAGGGATCTTCTCAGTCCAGGAACAAACAGTCTTGCTGAGTTCAAACTCTCTGTGGCCAGTTCAAAAGATTGGAACAGCCAGTTGGTCATGTAACCAGCTGGTCTAAACAGTCCTGGCCCCTGTGGATTGCATCACCCCAGCAGGCCCTGGAATGTGCTTCCCCACCCCCGCACTGTCCAGTGATCAACATTCATTGTGGGTTGAATGTGTCAGGGAATGGTCCTTTGTCCTTCCAAGTACTGTCTGTTAATATGCAAATATAATTTCCAGCCATGATTGGTCTGTTTAACAAGGCATTTCCTCGATCCAGCAACAGTTAAAAATCAATGTGCATGACAAAATTAATGTCCCTCATCCTTGGCAGGTGGGGCCCTAGCATGACAGCATCAAAAACTCTGCTGCCCACGTTTTAACTCGCACCAAGTCCCATTCGCCTATCACCCCTGTACTCATTGACTTACATTGGCTCCCGGTCAAACAACATCTTGATTTTGAAATTCTCATCCTTCTTTTCGAATCCCTCCATGGCCTCACCCCTCCCTATCTTTGTAATGTCCTCCAGCCCCACAACCCTTGGTGGTCGTGGTCTTCAGCTGCCTTGGCCCTAAGCTCTGGAATTCTCTCCCTATATCTCTCTACCTCGCTTTCTTCCTTTAAGACACTCTTTAAAATCTATGGGCTGGACAGAGAGCTCAAAAAATGGTGGCCCGCCCATACCGGCCACACGTTGAAGACCCACTGTGATCTCTCGCAAGACAGCTCATTAGCATGCCCGAGTCAGATTGCCACTGCAGCCCCCCCCCACAATCATGTGGAGGGGCGAGCTGTGCGATGCCAGGAACGGCGTCAGTTGACAAGTCAGCAGGTGCTGGCGCCATATTTAAATGGCAGTCAGCCCTGCATACAACCTCTTGCACATTTAAACCTTTGCTGCTGGAGCTGACCAGCCAGCAGTGACACATGAAGAGCCCCATCTGCCAAGGAACTTCCCCTGCAAGGCACCGCAGGAGTGAGGAAGAGTGGCCCCACGGTTCAGAGATGCCTCCCTGCTCACTCTCCTCCAGGCTGCAAGGGAAGGGTGGGAGGTCCTTTTCCCCAGCGATGGTGAGAAAAGGTCCTCCCGCCTGACCAAGCAAGCCTGGAGGGAGTTTGTAGAGGAGGTAAGCTGCCATGTGGTCATCTGCCGAGACTGGGTGCAGTGCTGCAGGATGGTGAATGATCTCATGCGCTTGGCAAAGGTAAGTGGCACTTTGTTGTACGGCTCCATTTGACCTGGATGTCCCTAGACAGAGTGGCAAATGGATGCCACTGCCATGTTGAAGACAGGGAGGTCGGGTGGAGAGGATTGTGAAACAACTCACCTTCATTTGCACCTCAGAGCATGGCACCTACATGACAGGCTGAGTCCATGTTACAGACTGAACTTCCCCCAAATTTTGCTATAGCACCCCTGTTGTGGCACGTGTCATGTTGTTGTTTGGCAATGTTCAATATCTGCATTCTTGTTCTTCCAGGCGAAAAGGGCCCAAAATATGAGGGAGGCCTCCAGGACCAGTGGACTGGTGTCAGACATCAGACCACTATCACAGGCCAAGGAGGAGGCCCTCGGGTTAGCTGGCAGCTAGGGAGGCCGTGCCATTTCGAACGTGGAGCTTGGGGTCCCGGGTGAACATACAGCTTTTTGACAAACACACTGATTACTCATAACATTTCATTTTGGGAGAAAATGCTGTCATAATCATGACATGTACACCATTAATCCTAAATCTGTGCTCTTCACATTGTATTTTGCAGGGCAATGCTCAGAGTTGGCATTGGAGGCCCTGGAGACTTCCAGCACCTCTGAGGGAGAGACAATTTCAGAGGACGTAGTGTCCCATGACACTCCTGCATCTTCCACCAGGGCAGAGACACTCACCTCGGTGGGAATGTGATTGGCTTTAGAGTCTGGGTCACAAGCTGGTGAGAGCACCCCATAAACACCTGAACAGTTGGCTGAGGCTGAGAAAGGCAATGCCTCTGACAGTCGGAGGACTGTGGGTGGCCAGGCCCATGCTGAGCCCCAGGCTGATGATGATCTTCTGGTGTTGACAGCACCAGGCATGCTGGAGTTGCAGGGAGAGATAAAGTAACATCTGGCAGAGATACCAAAGACCATGCGCAACCTTGAGCAGATGATGGGGGTGTCCATTCCAGGCCATGACAGTTGCCATGTCCCAGGAATATGAGCAATTGGCTTCCTCCATCGAGAGGTTGGCGACCCTCACGGAGAGCCTGATTCCAATGATTTGCAAGCCCTCGCCTCGGCCATAAACTGGATGCAGCAGTGGCTGGGTGAAAGACGGACCAGGGGCCTGGAGACTGATCCTTCTCAGGAGAGCAGCGAGGTTCCTAAGAGCCTTGAGAGTGAGGGGGCGAGCCTGCATGCCACATCTGGGCCCCCCCACCCCTCAGGGCGATTTCAATGTGGACACCGGCTCCTCAGCCCCTTCAGCAGCCACAACGGATAGTCCTGCACTGGTGCAGGAGGCCCCCAGGCAGCTGGGGCCCCAGATGCCAAGAGGACGACCGCCAAAGCCATCCAAAGTCAAACAGCATCCTGATCAGCAGCCTGCCTCCAATCAAGCTGCTTGTGCAGAAGTAGCACCACCAAAGAGCACCTGCAAACGATTCAAAAAGACACCATGACACAAATGGGTTTTCACAAGTGGCACACATATGTATTAATTCCTCTCAATAAATGTGCTTTTCTACACGTTACTCCCTTTTACCGTGTGAATGAAGCATGCCAACTATGTCTCCTCCCCTTACATCATTGACCTGACAGAACTGCCAATGCATTGAAAAACATCATCACCATGCCAGTATGCGTGATGTGGCACTGCACGGATGCAGTCACATGGGCAATGGCTCAGTCATCTGCTGCCAGTAATGGTGGAGACACAGATGTCACAGATGCAGAAAACTGCCTAACAGATGAAGCACAGTGATGTGTGACATGGGGAGCATATTCTCTACCTCAGGGATTGTGGAAGCATTCAGCAATGAGACTTAGTCAGGCATCCCTTGCTCGCTGCTCACCCTGTTTGCGATGCCTCGATGCTCTCCATCCTCCCATGCGCGTATGCTGCTGCACCTCCTCTGTGTCCTCATCATCCGATGAGGATGTCTCCTGCTCCCGTCTCTCATCATCCTGCAAGGCCTCCCCCCTCTGTATTGCAAAATTGTGCAGAGCACAGCATACAGCAATGATACATGCAACCCTTTCTGGTTCGTAATGTAGGGCCCCACCTGATCTGTCCAGGCAGCGGAAGTGCATATTCAGCATGCCGACCATCTGCTCAATGGTAGCTTGTGTCGAGTCGTGGCAGGCGTTGTATCTCTCCTCTGCATCGCTGGTCAAGTTTCTCACTGGCATCAGGAGCCATGTCTGAAGGGGTAGCCCTTGTATCCAAGAATCCACCCCTGGATCTGAGCCGATGCAGTGAAAAGCAGCAGCACCTGGGACTGGCGCAGGATGAATGAGTCATGGCAGCTGCCTGGAAGGCGGGCACAAACTTGCATGAACCGTTTCGTGTGGTCACATACTAGCTGCACGTTGAGGGAATAGAAGCCCTTTCTATTGAGGAATGAGGCTGGTTGTCCGACTGGAGCCTTGATGGCCACATGCGTGCAGTCTATGACCCCTTACACCTGAGGGAATCCCGCGATGGCCTCAAATCCGAGGACCCTCTGGTCCTGACACTCAGCGTCCGTCCTGAATTAAACATAGTCACCGGCCCTCCTGTACAAGACATCAGTGACCTCCCTGATATAGCGGTGCACTGCTGATGGTGAAACCCCACACAGGTTGCCGGTTGGGTCCCAGGAATGATGCGGAGGTGTAGAAGTTAAGAGCCGCCGTCACTTTGAGGGCCACAGGCCACCAACGCCCATTGGCTGCAGGTCACCATTCACCAGTGCACAGAGATGTGTCACTGCCTCTCTGTTCATCCGCAATCATCTCTGACACTGGCGCTCAGACATCTGCAGGTCTGTCATGCGAGTCCTGCAGACCCGCTGTCATCTGTGGCCTCGAATGCACCCTAGTGACTGCTACTGCTCACGTCTGGGAGCTTCCACGTGGGATGCCCCTGCTTCTTGGTTCCATCTCCAGCGGATATGGATCCTCATGGCACGTGGATCCAGAAAGACGGGGTGGACCAGCCCCATCTGTATGCTGGGGGTGAACCTGGTTCCTTCAGCAGGTCAATGGCACCTATCAGGACAGAGAATGATGTGAATTAGTGCTTCAGCTGTGTTCCACATCACTTATATGGTATGGCATGACATTGCCCGTCTTAGCTTTAAATAAGAGTGGGGCAGCATGACCAGTCATATTATTGCAGTTGCCTGGATTGGCCTTTAGTGACAGGATCTTAAACCGGCTACCATTTGTGGCCCCCATCTCACATAAAAGAGTCATGGACTGCCACTGCTCCCCCCTCCCCCAAACATTCATGGGTACAGATTAGCTGCCTTCAAGGAGCAAGGGTACAGGCTACCTCCCTTCAAAACTGCAGAGTCGAGACCTCCTTCACAACACACACCCACCCATTTCCCTTCAAAACTGCAGAGTTGAGACCCCTTTCACAACACACACCCACCCACCTTCACAGGCTCCGAGGACTGAAGCCTTGGTGCCGTTGGCTTTTCATCGACGTAAAAGTGAAGGCATGTGAGTGCCGCACATCCAGCTGAAGATCGTGAACTGATGGCTGAATTTCAGCAGCTTGCATAATAATGTACGGTAAGCGGCTCTTTACATATTCAAATCTGGGACCTGTCGCCAAACGGCAGGGGGGTGGTGGGGGGGGGTGGGGGGGGGTTGCCGCCACGGAGCCTCACCACCGCCGGGAGGATGGGGCCGGGCCCTCCCAGCATCGAGCTCCATGAAGGGCCTCTGCCGCAACCATCTTCCGGAGGCCCCCCCCCCAACCCCCACCCCGGAGCCTGCCATCGTGGGCTTGGTAAAATCCAGTCCTATATCTTTTGACCAAGCTTTTGGTCATCTGACCTAATATCTCCTTATGTGGGTCGGTTCATATTTTGTTTTATAATGCACCTTTGAAGTGCCTTGGGATGTTTAATCATGTTAAGGTGCTATATAAATATAAATTGTTGTTGTTGTGTAAAGAGCCTAATCTCTGTGGACAAGAATAGGAATCGGTTTGTTTTGATCATGATTATCTAATCACCATTGCTCATTATTCAAAAAAGTTGACTGCTTAGGTGACACAACCATATATTCATGTGTGTGTGTGTGTGTGTGTGTGTGTTTGTGTGTGTGGAGTGATGTGATGGTGCAGGTTGTAAAGGTTGTGTGTGTGTGTGTGTGAGAGAGCTGAATTTTACTGGGACGGCAGAGGTCCTGCTGCTGGGGCTAAAAGTGGGAGGTGACCCCACTACAGCCAGCGGCAGGACCTGGGGAGGCATATTGCCAGTGGAGGCCAATTAAGTGGCTGCCACCAGGGCCGTTGTCCAATCAGACAGCAGACAGCTCAGCAAACTCAGCAGCGCCACCGCTAGCAGTGGCTATTGCTGAATCTGCAGCTGCAGGGAGAGAGGCCTCAATGGTTGGGCACCCTCGAAGAAAGGTAAGTGGGGTATGGGATCGGGGTGCACAAAATGGAGGATACCCTTCAGAGCCCACTGGGTGGCCGCCAGGTTTCACGGGAGGTCTCTCCTCACAGCAGCAGCCCCTGCCCCCCCCCCCTCAACACGGGCAAAATGCCAGAAAAGCTGGGAAGTGGCCCTTAATTGGACACTTAAGTGGCTCAATTGGCCTCCTGGCAGGTGGCGGATCTGCCAACTTTCCTGTCGCTGGCAAAATGGCATGGCGGCAGGAAGATGTTGGGCACCACCCACCCCACCCGCCCCCCCCCCTCCATTGCCTTCCTGCACCATATTGTCAGCCTTCCTGCCTCCCAGTCTGTCCTCAAAGGGCCCAAAAATGCTGGCTTGTATATGTATATATAAAAAGATTTTCTGCCTAACATGGCTTTGTCTGTTAAGATTCAAGCATCACACCTCATCACCCTTGATATTGTTATGACTGAGGCAGGAGGAGTGCACTGTTGATTCAGTCCCACTTCTCCACAGGTCACAGCGTAGCAATAAATTTTCCCACTTACCGAAACAGCCAATTAAGTACACTCTTTGTCCCCAGACTAAAGCACACCAACCAGGTTTCTTTAATAAACAACAAAATTATCCATTTATTATAAAACCAAGTCTTAACCAATGATAAAGTAAACATATACGCAAATTGAAATTAAAGCCCTGTGTTATTATTCTAGCCCTCACGCATATGCACATATATCCAAAAACCGGTTAACCAGGAAAAAAGGAATTTTTGTTTATATCTGTTTCAAAGAAATAAAAGGAAAGAAAATCTTAGACTGCAATGATCTGGAAGGAGGTTCTTTTGGTTTGGCAAGGTGTCCCAAAGTCGAATAGTTGGCTGCCACTAGGAATTTTTCCAGGCAAGGTTGATGAACAGTCTGCTGGGTAGGCAGTCAAAGAAATTCAACTGTAGAACGCTCCACATAGGTCTTCCATCAGGTGTATAGCAACAGGTGTCAGTCCTCACACACGTTTGATGCAAAAGTCCTGTTTTAAAGATGCAAGGTTTCTGCCAGCATTCAGGATGTCTTCAAAATTGCAGGAGGCAACAGTACCACTTCATATAAGCTTTTGCTTTTCCAGAGCAGTGATTCTTAAAAGAGAGGTTTTTCTTCTGAACTCCTGGCAGGTCCATCTCAAATTCCAATTGCCTGCTTTAATCCAAACCCACTGGCATTTAAAGTTCAAAAATGAAACTACTTTTCCAAGCAAGTCTCATGCTAAGTCATAAATTCTCACTTGTCATAACAAAGGGTAGGTCTTAGGTCAAAACCCCTGTGGTTTCCTTGAAATCACCTAGTTACCAGGATTTGTTAACTGGTCAAAACCAGGAACCTCTTGTTGACCTTGTTTTCTTTTTAAAAGCATCCATAAAGTTCAGCTATCTCCAGATGTTTCAATGTACAATAAATCTTTTCTAAGTTTTTAAAAATATAGATTCCCAAAATATGGACTCTCATTACAATATCCAATGTATGTATCACACTTGCAGCTGTTTTATGATTATGACATCAGAACCAAACAGCAAAAAATCAGCAGGTACAGAATATCAATGAGGAAGCAGCAAGCGGGACTGAAACCAATCAGAAAGACAGTCAGCATACACTTACTAATAGCAATTAAGGAAACCAATATAATCACTCAAAAGTACTTCTTGAAAATTTCTCACCTGCCATCTTGCTTTCTCACCAAGCAGAGGACATATTTCTCAAATAAGGTGTCGAAGGCAATAAAGATATTTTAAAAAGTGTAAACTGGAGAAATGTATAACAAGCTGCTGATTCAGTATAATAAAAGCAAATTACTGCAGATGCTGGAAATCTGAAATAAAAACAAGAAATGCTGGAAATACTCAGCAGGTCTGGCAGCATCTGTGGACAGAAAAACAGAGTTAATGTTTCAGGTCGATGACCTTTCATCAGAACTCCTGATGAAAGGTCATCGACCTGAAACGTTAACTCTGCTTCTCTCTCCACAGATGCTGCCAGACCTGCTGAGTATTTCCAGCATTTCTTGTTTTTATGCTGATTCAGTATTACCCATTTTACATGATTGCCCAAAGTCAAAATGCCCCTATTTGTAAAAGCAACATACTGTGGTTGTTTGAAACCTGAAACAAAAACAAGAAATGCTGGAAATACTCAGCAGGTCTGGCAACATCTGTGGAGAGAAAAATAGAGTTAATATTTCAGGTGGATGACCTTTCATCAGAATTCCTGATGTAAGGTCATCGACCTGAAACATTAACTCTGCCTGAACTGTTGAGTATTTCCAGGATTTTCTGTTTATGTCCCTATTAGTGCTTGGTTGCAGAAGTAAAGCATGGACTCCCACTTGAGTACTGAAACCCAACTGACAATCAAACTCAAACTATTTTAATTGGACCAATAGGGGTAGCACTGGAAATATATGATGGACTGCAGCAGTTCAAGAAGGCGGCTCACCAACACCTTCTCAAAGGGCAATTAGGCATGGGCAATGAATGTTGGCTTCGCCGGCAATGCTCACATCCCATAAATGAATTTTTTTTTTAATCCCGATGTCCCTGGGCAGAATTTAGTACCACAAGTACACCCTCTAGGAAGGCACCATTACGAATACAACTCAAGGTCCAATCAAAGCAAAAGAAGCATAACGGAAACAAAATCAGTATTTCACTGTCGTAGTTGTATGCAATTAATGACTGCAATGTCCATCTGTCATGGAAGGCCTCGAGTGGACTGATGGACACCACATGGTCCATCTCCAGTTCACCCAGGCATGGACAAGACCATGGAGAGAGGAAGGCACGCTAGAGTGACCCTTCCTATGCATCCCATGCATCTTAGTCCTGTGGATGGCTGTTTTGGCCAGGATCAAGAGCAGACCCATGTGAAGCTGCTCCAACCTCCGGGTAGGGTGGTGTTGGGATATGTGTGGGGGGAGCACCCTCCCAAGAACCGGGTAGCTGAAGACAAAGCTTTTGGGACTGAAATGGAGCCCAATGTTGAGCAGCTGCCTTAAATAGTGAGATAGGGGTTGCAGCCTGGCACACACCATGGGCAAATGGAATATGTTTTTTTGCAACCTGCAGAAATTAACACACATCCTGAGTATAATCAAACTAGGTTACTTTCAATAGAAATGTTTTACAAAAAATCTCAATCCGGTGTACAGTGTAGCAGCTTGTAATGATAGAGGGAAAAAGAGGGGTGAAAAATCATCAGGGCCTTGTTCATCAGTTCATGTTTGCTAAAATGGAATAGTGTTGGCAGAATTCCTCGAACATATGAATTAGGAGCAGGAGTAGGTCACTCGGCTCCTTGAGCCTGCTCCGCCATTCAATAAGTTCATGACTGAACTGATTACTCCACATTTCCACCTACTCCTGATAACCTTTTACCCCCTTGCTTATCAAGAATCTATCTACCTCTGGCTTAAAAATATTCAAAGACACCGCTTCCACCGTCTTTTGAGGAAGGGAATTCCAAAGACTCGCGACCCTCTGAGGGAAAAATTTCTCCTCATCTCTGTCTTAAATGGGCGACCCCTTAGTTTTAAACAGTGACCCCAAGTTCTAGATTCTCCCACAAGGGGAAACATCCTTTCCACATCCACCCTGTCAAGACCCCTCAGGATCTTCTAGGTTTCAATCAAGTCGCCTCTTACTCTTCTAACTTCCAGCAGATACAAGCCTAATCTGTCCAATCTTTCCTCGTAAGACAACCCGCCCATTCCAGGTATTAGTCCAGTAAACCTTCTCTGTACTGCCTCCAACGCATTTACATCCTTCCTTAAATAAGGAGACGAGTACTGTACACAGTACTCTAGATGTGGTCTCACCAATGCACTGTAAAGCTGAAGCATAACCTCCCTACTTTTGTATTCAATTTCCCTCACGATAAACGATAACATTCTATTAGCTTTCCTAATTACGTGCTGTACCTGCATACTAACCTTTTGCAATTCATGCAAGAAAAGTTTGCAGTTCAGACCATCTCACTTGCCTGGCTGAAGGTGGGAACGGTATGAGGAATACCTAAAGAACTGAAACATACCTACAGCAAAGCATATATGAAAAACAATATTCAGACGGCCCGTAAAATGTGCATTCTATTTCACTTGTAAGAAAGATTTGGATAATTTGATTATACCGACATCCCTTGTGAATTCTGTGGTCTTTCTCACTAACTAAATAAAAGGTAGCTCTTGCTGCCAATGGTGTAATATCCTCTGTTTCATATTGATAGCAGCCGATGATTTCTGGCTTGGAATAACGCTAGCTCATTAATTTAAAAATTGATAATTATGGAAATCCCACAACAGTGTTGTTTTTTAAAAAAAACTTGATCACCATTTTGTGAAACAATACTTATTCTGAATAAAGCAAAGCACACAACATTGAGAATGACTTTGTGCTCTTCTGTGAAATATTGCAGATACTGTTCGTCTGTTAAGGGGATTGTTAGGGACCACATTGGAACATTGCTATTTTCTGTAATTAGTTTATGATGTTTTCAATAATTGTAGAAATGTGCTGCAGCTGGAATATATTTATAGCATTCCAGCTCCTGAAATGAAAAAGTGACATGCAGAATATTTTTATGACAGCGCTATACATCAATATTATCATTGTCAGGGAAAATATTGCAGGATTACTGACATATATTGAAGAAAAATTGATGCTTTTCAGAGAAATCAATACATAATAATTCTGGGCCAGTAGTTGGATAATTCATTAATACTTGTGTATGACCATGCAAGCTAAATATTATTTTGGTGTATACGATCTCAATTTGGTTGAAGTACTCTAAAAAGGGATAGTTTTACATTTTTCAAAAGCAGCAGTGAATTCTTTTAACACCGATATATTTGCTGTCCTTCATTTGAACCTCTGAGCCCCAATATTCCTGTGGCCCTGCTCTGCCACTGGAAGAATGGTGAGCAAGGCTTCTGGCCACCAATATGTTGCATCACAATTCTGTCTGAAATCTGAGGGTTGGGATCATTTGCATACAATCATAGAGAGATACAGCACTGAAACAGGCCCTTCGGCCCACCAAGTCTGTGCCGACCAACAACCACCCATTTATACGAATCCTACATTAATCCCATATTCCCCAGCACATCCCCACCATTCTCCTACCACCTACCTGCACTCGGGGCAATTTACAATGGCCAATTTACCTATCAACCTGCAAGTCTTTGGCTGTGGGAGGAAACTGGAGCACCCAGCAGAAACCCACGCGGTCACAGGGAGAACTTGCAAACTCCACACAGGCAGTACCCAGAACCAAACCCAGATTGCTAGAGCTGTGAGGCTGTGGTGCTAACCACTGCGCCCCTGTGTCGCATGAAGTGTGACAGGCATGTGTATCATTTGTAGCATTTCTGGGGCCTCCGTCCCAGCAGGGGATGGAATTTCTGAGCAGCCATTTGCCACAGCATTAAGGGCATTTGGCAATCCAGCTTTTTCTGGCAATGTCCACATTATGGGGCGGAGGGAGAGGCGGTGAGGAAAAGCATCTTCCCATCTTCTCCTGTTTATAGCTGAATTTTGGTTGGCACAAAAAGAGACTCAACATGAATGAGTCTCATTTACTCAAATATCACTGGAAGAACTGTATCTGGAATGAAGGAATTTCCAAGCTTTTGTGTCGGAGAATTTGCAAATAAATTGAAAATTTTGAGAGACTTCGATCAAAAACCAAGGAGAGGGAAAAGTTGAATAATCCTGAAATCTATTTTAACATCGATATTGATTTCAACAAAGTTCAATGCATAAAGTGATTTCAAGTTCACCCCGCCACAAGTGTTTGTCCAAGTGACACAAACAGCAGTTAGGGTAAGATTTCCAATCCCATCTTAGTCAGCAGCTTTCAGTTTAACTTGGTTGTAAAGTGGAAGAGGTGAGAATAAAGGTTTCATGTATTTATCAAGATGAATAACTTGCTTTGGGGTTAAATGTGCCATGTTGGCAGATGCATGTTATTGGCAGGAATTTTATGCCCCTCAAACAAGCAGGTTTGTGGCAGGGGGGCATAAAATTGAGAAGGAGGCAGGGCTGGGGGCCATTCCCGATCCTCCTCCTGCCCCCGCTGAAATTCTATAGGTGCAGCGGCGGCGAAAAATGACCCACTTGCCCCAGGCCAATCAAGGCCTTTAAGTGGCCAGTTAACTGGCACTTAAGGGCCTCCGCCCACCGCCATGGGTATTTTACCCTTGGCTGATAGGCGGCTGAGGCCTCAAAAAGCCCGCCTGGTGAACCCAGGTGGCCATCTTGCGTTCTGGTGGTGGGGGGGGGGGGGGGGGGAAAGGAACCCTCCTGATGGGGCACCCTGTGCCCCATGGAGGGCTGCCCCCGTAGCCCCCAATGCACAACACTCCCCCACCCCATCCACCTAAACAACCCCCCTTGCCTCGCCGGGGCCGACTGATTGTCCCCAGCAAGGCCCCAAAAATGTACCTTTCCCCGGGGCCATCTTCCTCTGCTCCTTGAAGCTGGGTGTAGTCTCAGCAGTGCCACCAGGTGCCACTGCTGGGACTAAGCTGCCAGCCTGCTGATTGGCTGGTAGCTCCATTAGGTGGGACTTCCTGCCTCAAGAAGATGGAAGTCCCACCCAAGACCAATTAAAGGCCTGGGAGTGAAAAATCCCAATCTGGCTCCCCAGACCTGGCAGAGGCAGGCTCGCCACCAACTTTTCGGCTGGTGGACGGGGCCTCCCGTCGAATGAAAAATTCCCGCCATCATTTCTAAAGTCTTCAATATTTATTGCTACCTTTCTTTGAAAGTTTATGTCAGAGCAAGAATGAACATATGAATGTTTTTGTTGATCAGGGAGTATTTATCTTTAGTCTTCCAGAGATCTGCAGAAAAAGAAATGAAAAGAAAAAACTGTGCATGTGGCAAACTTAAACTAAAGACTGAAAATGCAGAACAGGTCTATCAGGATGTTAAAGAGAAAAACAAGTAAATACTTAGGTGGAACTCTGCAGCAGCAAAAGAAAGCTGGTGTTGGTGCATGAAGATGTACATTGTGTTTTTTTTAAATAGAGCTTGAGTGACCAATTTTATTAATGATTGGCACTAGAACCATCATCCTTCATTTTCTATTTTCTTACAACATACCAAACTTAGCAGCTATCTAACAGAATATGGATTCAGATTCAGAGGAAACGGACTAGTGAGGCATGGTGTATATGAAAGCATCCCACTGATCTCTACACTCCTGAGAATTTCCAATTATTTCCAAGAGGGTATGAAAGGCCAGCAAGAAGTACAAAGGTTTCTTTACAAAAGTGGAATAGAGGAAGTTGTCAAAAATAATGGCAAAAACATGGAGTCAGATTATCGTGGCCCCAGATACATCGAGAGAAAGAAAAACCAAAGAATAAACTGCAAATACAATAAGTGGTCCTTTGCAAGTCAACGGATTAGTAAAGGGCCATATAAGAGGGACATCCATTATGAAGAAGGTTACAGCTATCAAAGATTAAAGGAGTCCACTAAAGTACAGGTGGTATATTGTTTCATGGAAAGAATCACTTATGCAGAGCAAAAGAAAGACTAAAATGCAAATAAGTCTATAATGCAGGAAATGTGTTCACCATTTAAAATCTCTGCATACATACCATTCCTTCAAAAGGTTACAGCTTTAATGCATATTTAACTATATTATTTTTCTGCTGATGCCAAAAGATATCGGAGTCCAAATGAGCAGATGCTTAGGCTTTGTACCTTATTCATTAGTCCCTGATGCAGACATTCCGGTGCAGCACCGATGGAGTGCTGTCCTTTTAGTGGTTCTATCTTTTGAATGAGACTTTCAACAGGTGGCGTAAAAGATCCCATGGTACTTGAAGAAGAGCAGAAGAATTCTCCTCGGTGTCCTGACCAATGTTTGTCACTCAACTAATGTTATTAGAACAGATTATCTGGTCATTGTCGCATTGCTGTTTGTGGGAGCTTGTTGTGGGCCCTACATTACACCAATGACTACACTTCAAAAGTACTTCATGAGCTGCAAAGTGCTTTGGGCCGACTTGAGGTGTGAAAGGTGCTATATAAGTGCAAGTCAGTTCATTCATCTGAAACACCATCACATTTGCAGATTTTCTGATCGGGAAAATCTCTGGATATGGCCAAAACTAGGTGATGAAAACTGGGCAATCTCAGGCCTACTCCCCTTCCACTTCAAACCACCAGACCAAAGTTTTTCTCCTTCTGGTCCTCCAAGACACTACTTCTTCAGTTAATGATCCTGATAGGCCCTTTATTGTGAAGATTCTTGAGCTTCACGATATCAATAAGATATGTAACCAGCTTGAATAATTTAGGGAGCAAAGTGGTTTCACTGTCTCAGTTCACGTTTGGATTGGTAGAGATATTGAGGCAGATCCATTCGAAGGAGAGGTGGTGGCGTAGTGGTATTATCACTGGACTAGTAACCCAGAGACTCAGGGTATTGATCTGGAGACACGGGTTCGAATCCCACCACAGCAAAAGGTGGAATTAAAAGCTAGTCTAATGATGGCCATGAAACTGTTGTCGATTGTTGTAAAAATCCATCTGGTTCACTAATGTCCTTTAGGGAAGGAAATCTGCTGTCCTTACCTGGTCTGGCCGACATGTGACTCCAGACCCACAGCAATGGGTAACTCTTACATGCCCTCTGAAATGGCCTAGCAAGCCACTCAGTTCTACCGAACCGCCACAAAATCAATGAAAAGGAATGAAACCGGACGGACCACCCGGCACCGGAAACGACAACGGCAAACCCAGCCCTGTCGACCCTGCAAAGTCCTCCTTACTAACATTTGGGGGCTTATGCCAAAGTTGGGAGAGCTGTCCCACAGACTAGTCAAGCAACAGCCTGACATAGTCATACTCACGGAATCATACCTTACAGACAATGTCCCAGACACTGCAATCACTATCCCTGTTATGTCCTGTCCCACTGGCAAGACACACCCAGCAGAGGTGGCAGGATAGTGGTCTACAGTAGGGAGTGAGTTGCCCTGGGAGTCCTCAACATCGACTCTGGACCCCAGGAAGTTTCATGGCATCAGGTCAAACATGGGCAAGGTAACCTCCTACTGATTACCACCTACCACCCTCCCTCAGCTGATGAGTCAGTACTCCTCCATGTTGAACACCATTTGGAGGAAGCACTGGGGGTGGCAAGAGCACAAAATGTACTCTGGATGGGGGACTTCAATGTATATCACCAAGAGTGGCTCGGTGGCACCACTACTGACCGAGCTGGCCGAGTCCTAAAAGATATAGCTGCTAGACTGGGTCTGCGGCAGGTGGTGGGGGAATCAACACGAGGGAAAGACATACTTGACCTTGTCCTCACCAATCTGCTTGCCGCAGATGCAACTGTCCATGACTGTATTGGTAGGAGTGACCACCGCACAGTCCTTGTGGAGATGAAGTCCCGCCTTCACATTGAGGATACCATCCATCGTGTTGTGTGGCACTATCACCGTGCTAAATGGGATAGATTTCGAACAGATCTAGCAATGCAAAACTGGGCATCCATGAGGCGCTGTGGGCCATCAGCAGCAGCAGAATTGTACTCAACTACAATCTGTAACCTCATGGCCCAGCATATCCCCCACTCTACCATTACTATCAAGCCAGGAGACCAACCCTGGTCCAATGAAAAGTGCAGGAGGGCATGCCAAGAGCAGCACCAGTCATACCTCAAAATGAGGTGTCAACTTGGTGAAGCTACAACCCAGGAGTACTTGCATGCCAAACTGCATAAGCAGCATGCAATAGACAGAGCGAAGCGATCCCATAACCAACGGATCAGATCTAAGCTCTGCAGTCCTGCCACATCCAGTCGTGAATGGTGGTGGACAATTAAACAACTAACTGGAGGAGGTGGCTCCACAAATATCCCCGTCCTCAATGATGGGGGAGCCCAGCACATCAGTGCGAAAGATAAGGCTGAAGCATTTGCAACAATCTTCAGCCAGAAGTGCCGAGTTGATGATCCATCTCGGCCTCCTCCTGAAGTCCCCAGCATTACAGATGCCAGACTTCAGCCAATTCGATTCACTCCGCGTGATATCAAGAAATGACTGAAGGCACTGGATACCGCAGAGGCTATGGGTCCTGACAATATTCCGGCAATAGTACTGAAGACCTGTGCTCCAGAACATGCTGCACCCCTAGCCAGTATATCTACAACACTGGCATCTACCCGGCAATGTGGAAAATTGCCCAGGTATATCCTGTACACAAAAAGTAGGACAAGTCCAAACCGGCCAATTACCGCCCCATCAGTCGACTCTCAATCATCAGTAGAGTGATGGAAGGTGTCATCAACAGTGCCATCAAGCAGAACTTGCTTAGCAATAACCTGCTCAGTGATGCTCAATTTGGGTTCCGCCAGGGCCACTCAGCTCCTGACCTCATTACAGCCTTGGTTCAAACATGGACAAAAGAGCTGAACTCAAGAGGTGAGGTGAGAGTGACTGCCCTTGACATCAAGGCAGCATTTGACCGAATATGGCATTAAGGAGCCCTAGCAAAACTGAGGTCAATGGGAATCAGGGGGGAAACTCTCTGCTGGTTGAAGTCATACCTAGCGCAAAGGAAGATGGTTGTGGTTGTTGGAGATCAATCATCTGAGCTCCAGGACATCACTGCAGGAGTTCCTCAGGGTAGTGTCCTAGGCCCAGCCATCTTCAGCTGCTTCATCAATGACCTTCCTTCAATCATAAGGTCAGAAGTGGGGATATTCGCTGATGATTGCATAATGTTCTGCACCATTCACAACTCCTCAAATACTGAAGCAGTCCGTGTAGAAATGCAGCAAGACCTGGACAATATCCAGGCTTGGGCTGATAAGTGGCAAGTAACATTCGCGTCACACAAGTGCCAGGCAATGACCAATTCCAACAAGAGAAAATCTAACCATCTCCCCTTGACATTCAACGGCATTACCATCGCTGAATCCCCCACTATCAACATCCTAGGGGCTACCATTGACCAGAAACTGAACTGGAGTAGTCATATAAATACCGTGGCTACAAGAGCAGGTCAGAGGCTAGAAATCCTGCGGCAAGTAACTCACCTCCTGACTCCCCAAAGCCTGTCCACCATCTACAAGGCACAACTCAGGAGTGTGATGGAATACTCTCCACTTGCCTGGATGGGTGCAGCTCCAACAACACTCAAGAAGCTCGACACCATCCAGAACAAAGCAATCCACTTGATTGGCACCCCATCCACAAACATTCACTCCCTCCACCACCGATGCACAGTGGCAGCAGTGTGTACCATCTACAAGATGCACTGCAGCAACGCACCAAGGCTCCTTCGACAGCACCTTCCAAACCCGCGACCTCTACCACCTCGAAGGACACAAGCAGCACATGCATGGGAACATCACCACCTGCAAGTTCCCGTCCAAGTCACACACCATCGTGACTTGGAACTATATCGCTGTTCCTTCACTGTCGCTGGGTCAAAATCCTGGAACTCCCTTCCTAACAGCACTGTGGGTGTACCTACCTCACATGGACTGCAGCGGTTCAAGAAGGCAGCTCACCACCACCTTCTCAAGGGTAATTAGGGATGGGCAATAAATGCCAGCATAGCCAGTGACGCCCACATCCGATGAATGAATAAAAAAAATCTTAGCCTAAAATACCACTATGGCGTGTCAAAAGCTGCCTGATGGTATCATTAAACGAGGCTCCTATACCTGCACTCTTCACCGGCTAACAAAAGATTC